>NC_081409.1:321602654-321908904 GCF_030272615.1 Cryptomeria japonica | reverse complement strand
AAAGGTTTACATTGAAAAAATTTATCAATATATCAAAGAGACAAGACACACTAAGCCCCCAAGGGTCTTTAGGATCTTACTACTTCAACATCAAGATAAAAGGGACATCAAAAGAAAGAGGAAAGAGAATCATGACTGCTAGCCTAGTAAGGTTCTCTTACTATGAGTCATGAAAAAAAAAATACCAAATTACAAAGCATTAAAAGGCTTAGTTTTCAAAGTAACTTGAGTATCGAGACAAGTGATAGTGTGTGCATAAATTGAAACATTGAGCAGAGTGTATGCCCCCATGTTAAAGCGATTGCATACACCTTATCGAGAGAAATTGCTTTAAGGTAGCATACATGCATCCAAAGACAAGCATGTTACCACAATGATATGCCCCTAAGAAAGGACAAATAAAAGGATAATAGTCACAAAACATAAAAGAAATTAGGGTCCATGAACTTTGGGGTCAATATGCTCTTATGATAAATAATTTATATCCTGAAATATTTGTATTGAATTGACTCCATACCTAAAAGGTAGTGGAAGCACAAGCACAATGGAAGAAGAGAACATGTGTCTTTTGAGTCAATATGGAAGATTCCAAAAGAGATCTCAACACTTTGCATCATCCCTAAGTAGACAACATAATGGACAACAAACAGAAAAATTGCTCGAAACAAATAGAAGAATGTCACAAATGATTTGACCTCTTTATTACATTACACCAATAGAGTGACAAGGGTCATCCAAAGAGAACCTAACATAACAAAAAAGCACCTCATGGGGGGAAAACATAATGAACAAGCAAGTTACGAGAGAGAATTTACGGCACGAATGAAGCTAATCAAGCAAATAATTTGCCTCCCAATCTTGTTGAACATTGTATTGGGAAGGTGGACAAGATGCAAGAGGAGAACCTTTGAGCATAGTAGATGGAGCTACTACAAGTTCCAAACAAGCACCATGCTCCAATGATTGA
Source organism: Cryptomeria japonica (assembly GCF_030272615.1). Lineage (NCBI taxonomy): Eukaryota > Viridiplantae > Streptophyta > Pinopsida > Cupressales > Cupressaceae > Cryptomeria > Cryptomeria japonica. Next base: position 321,907,937 of record NC_081409.1, on the reverse strand, counting down.
TAGTTCTAATACTAATTGTAAAGTACTGATGCCAATAGCTAACAAGATGAGAGGGGGGGTGAATCATACAAACTTAATAATCCATAAAATCAATAGATTCAACCTCGGTAACTTATACTTCTGCAATATAACCAAAACTGCTAAACATGCAAACTCATAAACACATAATCATCATAGCACATAACACCAAATTTAACATGGAAACCCAAATAGGGAAAAACCACTGTGGGATTTCGGACCCACTAAGAAATATACTCTTCTAGAGTATGCTCAGTTAAAAGCAAATCCTGTTAAATATTACAAACACATTGCTAGATGTGACCCGGTTAAGGGATTTCCCTCAGATCTGTTATGATATTTACTTTGTTAGAAGTGACCTTGTTAAAGGATTTCAAACACTCATTTAGAATGTTACCTTGCTAGAGGGTTTACAAATAAGACTGTCAAGTCCACTCAGTTAAGAGATTTCATGTCACTTACAAAATAACAGTAATACAAATATATCTGCAACTTCACATCTAAAATGCTAAAGCGGATTCTTATTTGCTCAAAATAATCTAGTCATAAGACTTATCTTGTCCCTCCGCTGGGCTCTCTACTTTGTTATTCAAGCAGGTCTTCAAGATTTTGTGCTCGGTAATCACTATGTAGCATCCATGTGCTTACACTTGCCCGCATACATTGTTTATCAACAATTCCTTATTTATAAACAATTTCTAACCGCTTAATCTCCTTGATCACATTTCCCATGATCAATCTTAGCCATCAGATCTTCAAACTTGACTAGGTTCAATGTATCCTTCCGATTTGAAAATGTTTTACCTTGCCTCGGGACTTGCATTCCTTTCTAGGAACTTGCACAAGGTTATTGCGGTTCAATCTACGTTGTAGATCTTCCTGTCGATTTTCCTTTGTCATAGATCCTTAACAAACTTCATGTATGGTACACCAACCATTTATACATCTCCAGCTAATCATTGTCCTCCATTAAATAATGCTTTTATCCATCCAATGCACACTATCATAACTCAGTTGCAACTCGGTAAATACTAAACTTTACTCGATAGACATTTTGCCTTCATTAACCGATATCGATAACCGTAGGGTTTACCGACTAGGTTCTTTGCTCGATGACATAGTATAGTATTAACCTTACAATCAACAACATATGTAGGACATCAAAACAATCTAAACATCATGATCTCATCATTGTCTAACTCGATAATAGTTTCCTATTGAATATCTTATTTCTCCCCTTATTCATCACATTCTTTCTGTGTCACTTACCGACCACTTAATACTCATCAAAACATACTTCTTAAGATATGGCAACATCATACTGAATCAAAAAATCAATCTCTTGACATCAATGACAAAATAATGTTATAAAGATAGTTATCATCCTTCTTCAATTATATCAATAATCTTCAACAACCTTCTCAATATCCTCAATGAATATCAACAATCTTTCTTTCTACTGAAAATGCCAACAATCTCCCCCTTTGGCATTGATGGCAAAACCAACAATTAAATGGTAATACCAACAAGATATTCAAATTGATTCAGATTAAGATTGTTGTTAGACTTCTCCTGTTATCCTTGAGTTGTTACAATCTTCTGAAGTCTCCTCCTTTTGTAGCCTTCTCCCTCTGTCATTAGTCTTCTGTTATTTTCATCATTCAAGGTTTTACCATTCAATCAACCATTTAGTCTTGCAACCATTTAGTCTTCTCCCCCTTTGACAATAATGCCAAAAATTAAAAGAACTAAATCATGATTTCTTCCTGTGTGAAGTGATTTGCCTTGCTATGTATCATCTCAGTCTTGGTCAGAGCAACTTATCTCTGTTCACTATTTCCTGCACAACTTTAGAAAACCTTCTAAAGTGCGTAAATCAGCATCAATCCACACATAATATTTTGTATATTCATCGAATTGATGCTTTCACCGAACTTGGTCAGTGAGTAGAAGATAGGGGTAGGACCCCTAACTTGCTTCTAAGATACTCAAAAGTGTCCCTTGGCAAAGGCTTTGTGAAGATGTTTGCAATTTGCTCCTTTGAACTGATATATTCCAGCATAACATTCTTCTCTTGAACTTCTTCTCTAAGATAATGATACTTTATAGATATATGCTTTGTCTTAGAGTGCATTACTGGATTCTTTGAAATGTTAATGACACTAGTGTTATCACATAATATAGTTACTAGCTCGGTAACTTTCTCATTTATACCTTCCAACAGTTATTTGATCCATGCTATGTTGGTACAATTCAATGCTGCAGTGACATATTCAACTTCAGCTATTGATTGTGAAATGCATACTTGTTTCTTGCTAAGCCAACTTACAAGTCTGCTTCCTAAAAATAAAGCTCCACCTCTCGTGTTTTTCCTGTCATCTATGTTGCCTGCCCAATCAGCATCAGTATAAAATTTCAAATAAAAATCATTCTTCTTTTCATATACTAAGCCATAATCTTCAGTGCCTCTCAAGTATCTAAAAATTCTCTTGATTGTTGTCATATGGGTTTCCTTGGGATCTGTAGAGAATCTTGCAACTATACCTACTACATGTGCTATATTCGGCATGCTGTGAACAACATATTGCAACTTTCCAATCATAGATTGGTAAAGTGTCTCATCAACAGATGCAGATTCATCATTCTTTGATAGTTTACAGTTGGTAGTCATAGGAGTACTTACCGGTTTAGAATCCTCCATTCCAAATTTCTTTAGAATTTCCTTTATATACTTGGTTTGAGTAATGAAAATCGCATCTTTCATTTGCAGTATCTGTAAACCTATAAAATACTTTATCTCACCAATTAGTGACATCTCAAATTCTTTGCTCATTTCATTTCCAAAGTTCTTGCATAAGGAGTCATTACCACAAAATATAATATCATCAAGAAATATGGCTAAGATCAGTATTCCATTGTCCTCATCATTCTTCATGTACATGTTGTTGTTTTCACTTGTCCTTATAAAACCAATCTTGATCAAATAAGAGTACAGTCTTTCATACCATGCTCTAGGTCCTTGTTTCAGACCATATAAAGCTTTGTTCAGTTTGCATACCTGATCTTTACTCTTTTCTTCAACAAATCCTTTAGGTTGTTCAATGTAAACTTCTTCTTCTAGTATACCATTCAAAAATGCAGATTTAACATCCATTTGATATATTTTGAAATTTTTGAAAGCAGCATATGCCAACAATGTTCTTACTCCCTCAAGTCTAGCCATAGGTGCAAAAGTCTCACCATAATCTATTCCTTCTTCTTGAGCATAACCTTTGCAAACTAGTCTTGCTTTGTTGCGAATGACCTCACCTTTTTCATTTAGCTTGTTTCTGAAAATCCACTTTGTACCGATTACATTTTTTTCCTTCGGTCTTGGGATCAGTGTCGATGTGTCATTCTTCTTGATTTGATCAATCTCTTCTGTCATAGCATTTACCCAATCTTCACTGTTAAATGCCTCTTTTACTATTCTCGGTTCAAATTCAGATATCAAACATGTGTTCTGTCTCAGTCTGTTCCTTGTCATCACTAGATCATCCTTATCTCCTATAATCTGACTTGATGCATGATATCTTCTGACATATTTGGCTAATATAGGCTCAGTAGGTTCTATATGATCTTCTTCATCACTCGATAACTGGACATTTTCTTCCAGCAACTTTCTCAGTAGGACTTCTTGGTTGAACATAAACAAATTCTTCATAATCTTCTGGTTCTTTGGAATTTCCTTCATCATTTCTTTTTGCAAATTCATCAATTTTCACATTTGCACTTTCCACTATTTTGTTAGATGATTTGATAAGACATTTAAAGGCTTTACTTCTAGAAGAATAACCTAGAAATGTTCCTTCTTCACTTTTCTGATCAAACTTTCCATTTCTGTCATCTTTGTGAACATAGCATCTACTTCCAAAGATTTTTAAATAACTTACATTAGGTTTCTTGTCATGCCAGATCTCATATGGTGTCTTCATAGTTCCTTTCTTCAGTTGAACTCGATTCAGGGTGTAAACTGAAGTGCTGATTGCTTCTCTCTAAAATGTTTGAGGTACCCTCTTTTCTATCATCAGGGTTCTGGCACAGTCAACAATTGATCTGTTTCTTCTCTCGGCTATCCCATTTTGCTAAGGTGTTCTTGGTGCAGATACTTGTCTTACCTTTTTATGAAGTTTTGTTTGTCTTCACAAGGAATTAGGGTTTCATGTAGATAGTCTTTGTATATGGTGAAAAATGATGATGACAAACTATTGCAAAACCAAAAAAGATCCAACCATAAACAAACCCTAGTTCTACAATAAAGCATTCACCATACATCAATAAAGAAACCTAAGAACATGAAAATCAACACATTAAAACAATAATAATATTCACATTCCAAGTAGGGTTTGATCTCCATTTTCTCCTAGCTCCATTGATCTTGTTTGAAATATTTGCTCTTAGATTTTATATGTGTGCAAGAGCTCAACAAAGAACAGATTGTGGTTGTGAAGTTGCTTGATCGCAAGAAGGATTGATAGACACATTAGTTAGGGTCGTGAAAGGATGAGAGTATCCTTTTATATAGAAGACACCTTAAAAAAGGAGGGATGGAATTAAGAGGTGAAGGAATAAATGATTGGTTAGGATTAAAGGCATAGGTAAGAAAATTAATAAAATATGAAGGGGATACAAGAAAATTAATAGATAAATGACATGTGTCATGAAGGGAAAAAGATAATGAATTAATTAAATAAATAAAGATTTATTTAATTAATAGAGGAAGTAGGACCACTTGAATAAATAAAATATTTTTATTTAATTTAGGGAAAGGATAATTTAAAAAAATAAAAAATATTTATTTAAATAGAGAGAGGCTAGAAGAGGATAAGTGAATTAATTAAATAAATAAAAATCTATTTAATTAATAGAAGACTTAGGATAAAATAATTAAATAAATAAAAATATTTATTTAATTAAGCAAGACAATTTTAGTTGTCAACATTTTGCCCCTCTTTGAGACAATGCAGCTTATCACGTTGGCTCAAAGAAGATAAGATGAACTGATACAAAGTTGTCCCAAGATGGGAATGATATACTCCCTCGAGAGATTGGATGAAAAATGGTGAAAAATATCGTAGACAATCTCCCAATAAAAAAGAAAGGCTAGAAAGGTTTAAGGATAGAGTGACAAGGTCACGCGGGTGAAAAACTAACTCAAACGGGATCAACGGGAAGCGGGAGACTAACATGGCAGACTAGGGTTACACAACTTATATATACAAGTCATAGGGAAGAAAGTCCTCATTTGCATCCATAGAACTTAGAAGATTAGAGTAGAGTGAAGCACTTGGAGAGAAGGCAGTAGTCTAGGAGAGATGGCAGAGAGAGTTCAACGATTCAATCACGTCTGACGGTTCAAGCGTCTAGAGGACATGGGCGAGCCGGTAAGTACATCGAGCTTGCTTGGTAGTTTCATATTTATTGTGCATTTAATGCACTTTGTAGGCGAAAACAAAAATGCAGAATCAGTAAAAGTTTGTTTCAGTGCGTCTAGGTCACATTAGGACGCTTTTGTGGTGCACAAACACATATATGTCATGTATGCACACATATAAGTATCTAATCATGTTTGTGTGCTATATGTGGGCGTATGTGTCTTAGAGACACGTCTAGGTTATAGAATCATGTATGTGTATGAGGGATGCATCTGGGTAGAGCAGTGTCACATCTATGCTTAGAAAGCACATTTAGGTAGTAAAGGCGTGTATAGGTAGGATAAAAACACGTCTATGTATGAGAAGGCCAAAATTGACAGTTTTGTGATGAACACACTGTAAATTGGATAAGCTGCTGAGAAGATTCACTCAAGCAGGTGCCCTAGGAAAGACAAACTAAAAACTAAGCTAGAATCGACAACCATGTGATAGACATGCATTGCCAATTGGATAAGTTTTTTAGAGGATTCACTCAATAGGTGTCATCAAGCAGGTACATTTGCCAAGCTAAATATAGGATAATTTGTCAAATTGGTAATATTTGACGAGTGCTCTAGTAGGATAGGATCAAGTGCAATGTGATAAACATATACACTAGGATGCAATGCCATGTGATGAACATAAGCAGTGGGATAGAGCTAATGAGTAGCACCATGTGATAGACATGGGTACCACTAGGCTTAGAATAAGATAAGATAAGTAGCACTATGTGATAGACATGAGTACTAGAAGAATCGGTGTGATTGGTTTGGTTGGTGAGAGATTCTTGATGACTAGAGGCTATGGATAGACTTGACTGCTGATGATCATGCCATGATCGAGGCTATAGGATTGAGACACATTGTGTATATGTTTGAGATTTAGGAAAACATAGGACTATTGATTTCTATTGTGGAGAGATGCACTTCGAGACATGTACTTTTCATTTGTTGATTAGCAAGATGTCAGTCACCTTGGAGGATGTATATCAGATTTTGTGGATACCCATACACAGAGCGCTAGTCATATATGACAAGGAGGGAAATGCAGATGCACTGCAATGAGTCTTTGGAGACGCGGAACTAGAGCTGAGAGGAGGACACTTGAGCTAGGAGGTTATGTACACCAGCGGACAAACTCTAGCAACAGGGGTGGGAGGGGTGATCAGCGAGTTCCTTTGTCCTGACAGGGCTACACACAGATTGTCCATGGGGTGGGGCAGGGCACTGGAGATTCTACTAATAGAGAGGAATAGATTCACATGGGGGCCATGCATTTTGACACAGTTGTACCATGATCTCCATCAATTTGTGTTTCTCGTTGGTTGTAGTTTGGGATGTGGGTCACATTGTTACAAGTCTGGGCCTATGAGCACATTGCAGTGATGAGGCTGATTCATTTTAGATTTAGGGGTCATGGACAGACCTATGTACATGTGTATGCTATGATCACTTCCCAGCCACAAATTGGAAAGCTAGAGTACTAGCAGCATCTTTTTGACAACGTAGATAGTGTTACATGGAGGCCACATTTAGATTGTGAGGCCTGGGAGGAGGATGCTAGAGAGATACCATTTTTTTTCCGTAGTAGGTATCTCATTGGGTGGACTCATATATTTTGGACAAACATCTTGTTAACAAGGTTTTGAGATAGTTTGGTTGAGTTCAGCAGATGCCATGGGGTTCGAGTGAGTTTTATCAGATAGTGAGAGAGCAAGTCCATTGGTGGTTGATTTTGTCTTATGATGTAGCCCTTACTCAGTTCCAGCAGATGGTACCACTACCATGGGATATGTTGCCTAATGTGGCTGATGCAAGTATGGAAAATGAGTACATAGATTATTTTGTGACAAATCCATTTCCATGGATGATAGGCTTAGAGGAGCCAACTCCAGGGTTAGAGGATGATGGTGATGACGAGGATGGAGGTGGATGATGGAGGCGACAGAGGAGAGGAGGGCCAAGAGGGTTGTTAGAGGTAGAGGAGGATAAAGGGATGGAGGGTGGGGGAAGAGAGATTAGGGAGGAGTTGGAGAGGGAGGCAGACCACTAAGGCCATCGAGAGGTAGAGGAGGAAATCCACTATAGGGTGCTCAAGTACAGGTTCAGGGTGGACAGGGAAAGAGGGGATAGTGAAAGGATGCCCCAAAGCAGGCCAAGCAGGAGGAGGGTAGATTGAGAGGAGATGAGGAGGATGATGAGATACTCATGCAAATGATATAGTTGAGGATAAAGGTTGTGATCTACTTCCCATTGACTTGGGTGAGAGGAGCAACCTCAATCCATTTTGTAAAATGCCATCTAGTTGTGATGATGAATTTGTGACCATTGGTAGAGGGAGGGTGAATATTGCCCATGAGATAGAGCCCCCATGGGCAAAAAGGCCATGGAGTGGCAATCTAATAAAGTTCCTATGTTGGTGCATGAATGAGGTCTCCATGAATCTGACACTGCTTACATTTTCTGACAAAATAATATGAGTCTTTTTCCATAGTAGGCCAGTAGTATCTAGTCATCATAAGTTTCTTAGCTAAGGTCAAACCATTAGAGTGAGCACCACATATTCCTTCGTGAACCTCATGGAATGCAATATGATCTTCATCACTTTCTAAACATCTAAGCAGAGTACCATCTAGACCCCATTAGTGAAGGGTATCGGCTAAGATGACATAGCAAGAAGATTGGCAAATGAAGGTACGACGTTGATTGTTGGAAAAGTCAGGTGGAAGGATATTGTCAAAGAGGTAAATGAAAGTGCTACCATACCAAGGGGAATCAAAAACAATGACACATATCATTTCTATAGGAGTGATCTCATATGAGGGAACCAAAAGATTATCCACCAAGAACTTTTAGTGCGTTTCATTCGGAGGCATGTCAATCAAAGAAGCAATAGTGGTCATGGCATCAACAACTCAATTATTATCCCTTGGAATTTGTTCAAAGACTATTTGTCTGAAATATTGCTTGAAGTCATCCACCACTTTCTTGTATAACATTAAATTTTCATATTTAGTCTAGTAATCATCATTTGCTTGGCAAATCACAAGTTGAGAGTCCCCAAAAACATGAAGTTCTTGGATCTTCCATTGAACTGCAATTTATAATCTTGTTGTTAATGCTTCATATTTTGCTATGTTGTTGGTGCAAGGGAATGATAATCAATATGACTTAGAAATGGAATCCCCTTGAGGTGTGATGAAGAGGATACATGCTCTTGCACTATGCTACATGTATGAACCATAAAAATATAGTTACCAAGGATTTGAATTTGTCACCATAAAGATGGATTCATCTGGGAATTATAAGACAACAGAAGTGTCATCAATCATAGGTGCATCTGCCTTATTTGGAATGGCTTGTCCCTTAATTGATTTTTTGTCAACATATTCGATATCAAACTCACTCAGCATCATGACCCATTTAGCTAGTCTACCTATAAGGGTTGCCTTGTTGAGAAGGTATTTAAGTGGCTCTATTCTTGTGACGAGCCTCATTTTGTGAGTTATCATGTAATGACATAATTTTTGCGAAGCAAAAACCACAACAAGACACGCAAACTCAATTAAAGTGTAATTAAGCTCATAACCAATAAATGTTCGACTGATGTAATATATAGATCGCTCTTTACCATCATGGTCTTGTTGTGCTAAGAGTGCCCCCAATGTTGTGTATTAGTTGATATGTAAAGTAAAAGTGGTTTTCTTTGGATACATGGCACCAAAACTGGTGGATTTAAAAGATACTCTTTGAGAATATGAAAGGCTTTTTGACACTTATCATCCCACTTGAACTTGATATTCTTGTGAAGTAGATGTTGAAAAGGATGACATTTATTTGCAAGTTGTGTTATGAATCTGCATATTGATTGAAGTCTTCCTTGTAGAGATCAAAGTTGGCTATTGTTCTTTAGAGGTGGCATTTCCAATATAGCTTTGACTTTCAATGGATCTACTTCAATTCCTCGTTGTGAAATAATCTATCCAAGGAGTTTCCCAGAGGTCACCCCAAAGACACACTTTTGGGGATTTAGTATAACTTTGTACTTTTCCAAACGTTCAAAGACTACTGATAAAATGTCCAAATGTGCTTCCCTTGTAGTTTATTTGACCAAGAGGTCATCAACATAATCTTCCACAATAACATGAATGAGATCATGAAAGATGGTTGTCATTGCTCTTAGATAAGTAGCACCTGCATTATTTAATATGAAGGGCATGACGTTCCAACAAAAATTATCCCAAGAACATGTAAATGTTGTTTTATGTTGATCTTCGGGTGCTATTTTGATTTCAATATACCCAAAGAATCCATCCATTAATGATAGTTGTATATGGTGAAAATGGATAACAATAATAACAATATTGAAAGGCTAAATAATTTCAACCACAAAACTCTAGCCTAACAATCAACAAAGATCCACCATAACATATGAAGATTACCTAAGACAATGCAAATCAAATGAAATCACAAAGATTATACCATCACATGTCCAATAGGGTTTTGATCTCCATTCTTCCTATCTCCATTGATCTTGCTTGATATATTTGCTCTCAGATTTTATATGCACAAAAGCTCAACAAAGAACGGAATGTGGTTGCAAGTAGGATTGTCTATGCCAAGTAGTCAATTGATCAAGTCATTAGAGTTTTATAATGAAGGAGGCATCTCCTTATATAGAAGACACTATATGAAATGGAGGGATAAGATTGAGAGGTGTAAAAGGAGGTCGGCTATGATTAGAGGGTAGGTAAAAGAAATAATAAAATAATGAAAGGGGTAGGTAGTGTATGAATTAAGAGATGAATGACATGTGTCATAGGTAGAAAAGATTAATGAATTGATTAAATAAATAAAGATTTATTTAATTAATAGAAGAAGTGGGATAAATTAAATAAATAAGAATATTTATTTAATTTAGGAAAAGGATAATTTAAATAAATAAATGTATTTATTTAAATGAGAAATAAGGCTAGAAGAGGATAAATGAATTAATTAAATAAATAAATATTTATTTAATTAATAGAAGAATTAGGCTTCGATAATTAAATAAATAAAATATTTATTTAATTAGACATGACAATTTTAGGTGTCTACATTTTGCCCCTCTTTGAGACAATGCGGCTTGTCGCGTTGTTTCAAAGAAGATAAGATGAACTGATACAGAGTTGCCCCAAGATGGGAATGATATGCCCCCTCGAGAGATTGGATGAAAATGTCTGAAAAGATTGCAGACAATCTCTCGATAAGAAAGAAAGGCTAGAATGGACTGACCAGATAAGGTGACAAAGTCACGGGATAATGAAGACTGACTCGGGAAATGAATGCGATGGCTAGGGTAGGCTATAAGATAAGCCACGGGGGAAAATACATCCTCATTGTCATCCACGCATCCACAAGAGCATATTGCAGAGTGAGAATAGAGCAGGAGCAGTCAGCAGCGATGGCTTTCGTGCATAGATTCGACCGCGTTCGCCGATTCCAGAGGCCAGCAGAGGCAGGAGAGCCGGTAAGTACCGCCAAACCTCCTCGTACTTTGACGCATTTAATTTTGTCATTAATGCATGTCGAATAGGGCAATAAATGCGCTTAGACTAGGGTCCAAAAAATGTCAAAAAAATGTCCAAGCGCGTCTGCGTTGGTGCCAGGCGCGTCTATGTCTGCTAGGCGCGTCTGTGTTTGTGTCAGGCGCGTTTGTGTCTAGACCCGCATCTGTGTTAAATGCGGCCGCGTCTGTGTTGTTCAGGCGCGTTTGTGCCAAGAAGGCACGTCTGTGTCAAATAGGTGCGTCTATGCAGAGCATAGGCACGCCTGTGTCCGGCAGGCGCGTCTGTGCCAGACAGGCGCGTCTGTGCAGTCTTTAAAAGCGTTTGCGTCATGTAAGCGCGTTTGCATTTGAAAAGTATGAATTTGCATCTTCTAGGTCAAATCGACAATTCTGTGATGAACATACGCTCTCAATTGGATAAACTGCTGAGAGGATACACTCAAGCAGGTCCTCTAGGAAGACTAGGATAGATCAAGGCACTTTGTGATGAACAGTGAGTACCAAGATAAAGTGTTTTGTGATGAATAGGGAGTACCCAAAGTATGAGCAGCACTTTGTGATGAACAGGAAGTGCAAATGTGGATAACATTTTGTGATGAACAGGGAGTGTCACACACGTAGTACGTTGTGATGAACAGGGAGTACCACTAGGATAGATAGTAACACTTTGTGATGAACAGTGAGTGTCACTAGAATAAATAGCCATGTGCATTTAGATAACGAGTAGCATTTTGTGATAAACAGTGAATGCCACTATGACTGACATGATTGATTTGCTTGACTACAGGAGTATTTGCCGATATTAGAGTCATGGGAGAGATTCCCATCGACACAGAGGTTGCAACCTGAGTTGTCGTTTCAGGATAGAGCTGCCATCGAGGAGATGGGTCTGAGACATATATTGTATGTGCCTGAGTTTCGGGCAAACATGGGTTTGCTGACTGTGCTGGCTGAGAGATGGCACTCTGAGATGTGCACATTCCATTTGCCGATGGGTGAGATGACAGACACCCTGGAGGATGTATACAGGATTCTGCAGGTGTTGATCGATGGGGAGTTGATCCCATACGATCGAGATGGTGACAGAGAGGCATTGAGACGGGTGTTTCAGGACCCTGGCTTGGAGATGAGGGCAGGACACGTGGCCTGGGATACCATGACAGCCACAGGTTTAGCATTGTCGGTGGTGATCGGAGGAGCTATCAGTGGTTTCCTGTGTCCAGATAGGGCGACACGGGGATTGGCTGTGGGCTGGGGGGGAGCACTGGAGATGCTGATGACACAGCATACCAGATATGCCTGGGGACCGTGTGTGCTGGCACACTTGTACTATGAGCTGCATCAGTTTGTGTATCATGGATCAGTTGGATTGGGCTGCGGGGTGACACTATTGCAAGTTTGGGCTTATGAGCATCTGCCATTGACGAGGCCGATACACTTCAGAGGTAGGGGACATGGACGCAGTTTTGTGCACCTGTATGATATGATCACCTCGTAGCCACGGATTGGCAGGTTAGAGTACTGGCGACGAGTGATTGATGACATTGATGAGGTCATATGGCGACCTTATCTGGGCTGCGAGCAGTGGGAGGATGACGCAGTGGAGCTACCCTACACCTTTCGGAGTAGGTACCTGATTGGGCGGATGCCCTATGTGCTGGAGAGACAGCTAGTGGACAGGGTTGGCCGACAATTTGGCCAAATTCAGAGGATGCCCCGGGGATCAGGCATGTATGCCCGCACCGTCAAAGATTAGGCACAGTTTGGGCCGCTACTGTCGTATGATCAGGCAGTGACTCAGCTGGTGGAGATGATACCTCTTCCTTGGGACATGTGGCCTAAGATTGAGGATGTCGGGATGGATGCAGAGTATACAGCGTATTGGGCAGAGCATCCATTCCCGCGATTGACAGATCCAGGAGAGGCACTGGAGGGAGATGGTGGTGGTGAGGAGGATGATGATGGAGGAGGCGATGGGGGCAGAGGCCGACGGAGGAGGAGAGGAGTAGTGGGAGAGAGGCGAGTTGCACCTTGGAGGGAGGGTGGGGAGGAGAGCCAGGCTCGGGTGGTGAGGGGTCGCGGTGGATTACCCCTACAGGTACCAGCAGCACAGGGTCCCAGGCAGGTACAGAGATAGGGACAGGTACAGGGACAGGTGCCAGCACAGGCACAGGAGCAGGGGTAGAGATAGGGATAGGTACCCTTATAGGCACTAGTATGGGTACAGGTACAGGGGCAGGCACCCGCAGAGGAGAAGCCACAGGCAGAGGCAGAGGGCGCTGACCCAGAGGAGGATGAGCTGATTGAGCTCAGGGAGATCTGTCAGGGCCAGGCAGATGAGATACAGGAGCTGGAGAGGGAGAGAGCTCAGCTCAGGATGAGGCTCAGAGATACTGAGCGGGAGAGAGATCAGGCTATCCAGCGCTATACAGAGGCTGAGACAGCGCTGAGGGCAGGGAGACAGGCAGCGGAGGACACAGGGGCAGGATATGCATATGTCCTGCAGGCCGGAGAGGAGATAGGGTACTGGAGGGACCTCTACTACGGTGCAGTGCCAGTAGATCAGCGGGCGAGGAGCTTCCATAGACCGTCGCGTACAGCGACACCTATGGGAGGGAGTCGGAGGAGGCAGGCATCTAGTGGTGGGGTCATGGGTCCACCACCACCACTAGATATAGGAGATAGGCAGGGTGATCCTGGGGCGGGTCCCTCAGGGGCTCAGGTTCCACCGAGGCCAGGTGGCTCCGAGGGAGGGAGTTCATCATAGCCATAGAGGACTCCCATTGTATCAGTGTTGTACCATTCTTTTTGTATTGTAGACACCTGTGGGTGATTGTAGCCATATGTATTTTTGATATTATTGTATCATGACACTTATGATTATATATATGAGATGATTCATTTTTGCGGTAGCTATATGCATGTGTACCTATGTGATGAGATTTTTTTTTATGTGATGCTTATGATATGGATGCAAATATGTATATGATGCAATGCAATATATTTTGTTCTTTTATGTTTTATATGTGTATGCATGATGCAAATGTGAATGTATGAAATGCAGATGAATATGATAATGCAAATGTAAATTGTGCTAACAGGTGTTGTGTGCAGGATGTGATGCAGTTGTGATATCTATATGTATGTATGAAATGTTTATATGTGGTAATGCAGGTGCAACTACATGAAATGCAAATATTTTTGGTGTGTCATTATACTCAGTCATGTGATAGCAGGCTATGCGGACTCGAGAAGGACGATGGAAGTCAATCAAGAAAGGGGGATGGAAGATAGAAGATATGAAAGTGAAAGAGCTTCTTGTGCGTTATCATCATTGAGCTTTATTATGGCAAGTAGGTTATGACAATCGAGGCATTTGTTCGACCCAGAAAGTCATTGTACCTGTTTGCATGGAGATAAGATAGTCACAAACAAGGAATGTCCCAATTCACACTAGAATCACAGTGTCCTCATATCCTTGGACAAGTCATAGCATTACTAAAAGACAATCCACAGACAGCAAATACAAGTAGGTGATGATACCCCATCCTTGCCTTTCTAGTCAAAGACATCCTGGAGATAGAATCTCTAGTCAAAGACATCCCGGAAAAGCTAAAAGACATGTCACCAAAAATGATGAAATCAAAAGAAAACCAAGACTCGACACCAACATCCACTGTAGTCCTCAAGTTTAGTGTCTCTTGTCACTTGTATAAGTCTTATTTGATTGTGGTCACAATGCTCACTTTCACAAAAAGGATAGATAGCACTGAACCATAATGTTGTCTGAGTCTGTTGAAAGATTTGATTTGTTGAAGCCCATTGTTGCTGCTGTGTCTTATTTGAAACTGACTGAATCCATGAAACTGATACCTTATTGCGGAGAAGATGAAACTTTATTGCGGATCTGTGATGCAAATGTTGCTTTATTGCGGATTGTGCGCGAATAGACTAAAGAAAGCTAGAAGAAACTGTACTCCTCGAAACATGTGATGTTCTCAGTTCCACACCCATCACTAGACATAGGATTTGCCTTAGCCACAGATAGGATCTGATTTATTATGGATGGAAAGGGAGGTGAAAAGGGAGGTTTATTATGAATGGCTAACCAATCTTGGGTAGATCAATAACAAGCCATGATGGGACTGGGTAAGTTTATTATGGATGAATAGGTTGTGAGTGTGTGCAAAGTGAAATGATGAAAGAGAATCCTGAAGGAGGGAGGAGCAATGTCTCTACGCATGGCGCTGGTGACCCAGTTTTCACCATGGTACTTGCCCAGGGCGCCACTAAAGTGGTTTTCACCGTTGGACGAAATTATTTCTCTTTACTTTTTTCGATTTTTTTTTTATGTTTTTTGTGTCACAAGGCGCCTGTTTGCCAGGTTTTCACCAAGTAACGATTTTTTTGTTTTATAATTTTTTTGTATTTTTGAATTAGGATATTCCAAAGAGCTATGTGTAGAACCTGCGAAGGTGCATGCTGTTGATAGGATTCTCCAAAGGTTCACCTTCTGTAGTTGAGAGCTGATATGCCCCAGAGCCATATACTGTTGTGATGATGTAAGGACCAAGCCAGTTTGGTTCAAACTTGCCCTTCTTCTCTCTGTCTTGTTGATTCTTGGGGTTTTCTCTGAGAACCAAGTCACCTACCTCAAATGTGCGAGGCTTGACCTTGTGATTGTAGCTGCGACTCATTCGTTGTTGGTAAGCCTTGAGATGATTAAAAGCAGTTTGTCTCCGTTCATCCAGCAGTTCTAGTTCTTGTAAGCGAGAGACTCTGTAATCTTCATCAGTGATGATGTTTTGCAAAGAGACCCGTAAAGAGGGTAACTCGACCTCAATAGGCAAGATGGCTTCAGCACCATAAACAAGTGAATAGGGTGTAGCTCCTGTAGGTGTGCGGACACTTGTGCGGTAGGCCCAAAGTGCAAGATTGAGTTGGATATGCCAATTACGGCCAGCGTCGTCGACTGTCTTCTTGAGGATTTTAAGGATTGTTTTATTAGACGCCTCAACTTGGCCATTACCTTGGGGGTAATACGGTGTGGAGAAATGGTGGGAAATATGGAAGCGGTCACAGACTTCACAAACATCTTGATTTTTGAAGGGACGCCCGTTATCAGTAATAATGGAAACAGGAATACCATATCGGCATATGATATAGTTAAGGATGAAGGTAGCAATCTGTTTTCCAGTGACTTGTGTGAGAGGCACAGCTTCAATCCATTTTGTGAAATACTCTGTGGCTGTGATAATGAATTTATGACCATTAGAGGAAGGAGGGTGAATCTTGCCTATGAGATCGAGTCCCCACTGACAAAAGGGCCAAGGAGACGCAAGTGGTTGTAGTTCTTGTGTTGGTGCATGTATGAGGTCTCCATGAATTTGACATTACTTACATTTCTTGACAAACTGATATGAGTCTTTTTCCATATTGGGCCAGTAATATCCAGTCCTAATGAGTTTTTTGGCCAAGGTAGGACCACTAGCATGTGGACCACATATCCCTTCATGCACTTCATGTAACGCAATCTGAGCTTCGTCGCTTTCTAGACATCTAAGAAGAGTGCCATCTAGACCTCGCCGGTATAGGGTACCAGCTAAAATGATATATTGAGAGGATTGACGAATGAAGGTGCGACGTTGGTTATTTGATAGATCAGGGGGTAGGATATTGTCGCGAAGGTATGTGAAGATAGAACCATATAACTAGGATTCGGGACCAACAATGCATATCATTTCAGTAGGAGTGATCTCGTATGATGGAACCAACAGGTTATCCACCAAGAACTCATAGCAGGTCTCATTTTGAGGTAGATCAATCAGTGAAGCAATTGTAACCATGGCATCTGCAGCACGATTCTGCTCTCTTGGTATCTGCTCAAAATCTATCTTTGTGAAGTGTTGTTTCAAATCATCCACCATTTGCTTGTAAGGCAGTAATTTTTCATCTATTGTTTGGTAATCATCAGTTGCTTGATGGATGACAAGTTGAGAATCCCCAAAGACATGAAGTTCCTGGATCTTCCACTGAACTGCAATTCGTAATCCAGTTGTTAATGCCTCATATTCCGCTATATTGTTAGTGCAAGGAAATGATAAGCGGTATGATTTTGGTATAGAATCTCCTTGAGGAGTTATAAAGAGAATACCAGCTCCTGCCCCATGCTGTGTATATGAGCCGTCAAAGTATAGTTGCCATGGCTTTGCATGTGATATTGTTAAAATGGATTCGTCTGGAAATTCTGAATTTAGAGGAACATCATCAATCATGGGGGCATCTGTTAATTGATCTGTGATGGCTTGTCCTTTTATTGCTTTTCTGTCCACATACTCGATGTCGAATTCACTCAGTATCATTACCCATTTGGCCAGTCGCCCAGTAAGCGTTGCCTTATTGAGAAGGTATTTCAATGGATCTATCCTTGCAACTAACTTTGTCTTATGAGTAAGCATGTAATGTCATAATTTCTGTGAAGCAAAGACCACGGCGAGGCATGCACGCTCGATTGGTGTGTAGTTTAGCTCATATCCCACCAATGTGCAACTGATATAATATACTGCTTTTTCCTTGCCTTCAGCAATTTGTTGTGCTAAGAGTGCCCCCAATGCTGTTGGAGTAGCTGAAATGTATAATAACAGTGGTTGATCTGGAACTGGTGGCATCAGAACTGGCGGATTTAGAAGATAATCTTTGAGCGTCTGGAAAGCCTATTGACAGTTGTCATCCCATTTAAATTTGATGTTTTTATGGAGCAAGTGTTGAAAAGGATTGCACTTATCTACAAGTTGTGCTATGAATCTTCGTATAGATTGGAGTCTCCCTTGTAAGGATCGAAGTTGATTGATATTTCTGGGTGGCGGCATGTCCAAGATAGCCTTGACTTTTGCTGGATCGGCTTCGATTCCTCTTTTGGACACAATGAATCCTAGGAGCTTCCCGGAGGTTACTCCAAAGACACATTTCTTGGGATTTAATCTTACTTTGTATTTTTCCAACCAATCAAAGACGATTGAAAGTATGTCCAAATGTGTATCTCTGTCTACTGATTTACCCAAGAGATCATCAACATAATCTTCCACAGTTATGTGCATGAGATCATGGAAGATAGTTGTCATTGCTCTTTGATATGTAGCACCTGCATTTTTTAGCCCAAAGGGCATGACATTCCAGCAGAAAGTTCCCCAAGGACAAGTGAATGATATTTTATGTTGATCCTCGGGTGCAATTCTGATTTGATTATAACCAGAAAATCCATCCATCAATGATAACATTTCGTGACCTGCCGTGAGATCAACAATCAAGTCAATAGTTGGTAATGGGAAGTCATCTTTTGGACAAGCTTTGTTGATGTCTCTAAAATTTGTACATATTCTGATACTGTGATCTAGTTTACTGACAGGTACTAAATTGGAGATCCATTCAGGATAATCAATTGGGCTTATGAATCCGACATCAAGTAACTTCTCCAGCTCTGCTTTGACTAGTAATGCCACTTGTGGATGCATTTTTCTTAATTTCTGTTTCACTAGCTTTGCCCCCGGTTTGACTGTCAAATGATGCATTACCAAATCCGGATCCAATCCAGGCATATCAGCGTATGACCATGCAAAGTTGATTTGTCGTTCCTTGAAGAAACTTATGAACTGTGACCTTTCGGACTCTGTCAATGATTTAGCCAGGAATATGTTGTGTGGAACTTCTTCCGTACCAATGTTTGTTTTGATAGTCTCCTCTACCAGCATGGATGACTTTTCCTCATTCGAGGCAAGGAGAATGTCGAGCCTTCCATCTTCGGGTGCCTCAAAGAGGTTTTCGCCCTCAGATACGTCCTTTCTTTTTACTTTTTTGGGATCAGATAGCGCCACAGTGTGGTTTTCACCATAAGACCCTTGATTTGTTCTTATTTTTGCATTTTTGCGACTGGAAGGTCCGACACCCTCACCAAAATATGCCATGTTGTTAAGTTCTATAGTGTATCCTGTTTTATGGTCCCCAAGGGGAAGATCATCTCATATGCCAAGATAGTCAATAACAGCTTCATCATTTTGGAATGTGTCAAACTGTGCTGGTCTTTCATAATCCCAGTCAATGAGTTGGTGGTGAACAAGGGGAAGGCCTTTAATGTTTTCGGAGTTTGCAGGGTTAAGAGTGAAGATGTGGTTATATTCGGGTATGTCAAGGTAATTATCGAGGTCATCGATGACACTCTCCTCATCAGTCTCGATTGCGAACAAATCCAAATTATCATCACTAGTAGCGTATTCCGGAACAGGTGTTCTCATCCTATGTGATTTCAACCTAGAACCTTGAGACAAGGACTGTGTAGACTCCTCATGGGTTGTTTCTTGACCAACTCTGAATTTGTTATAAAACTCCTCCTCTTCTGTGGGTTCATCTGGCTCTTTGAATGTCTCAGTGAGCTCATAGTCACTAGAGGATTTGTCTGAACCCCATTCCCATTCGTTGGAGTTTGTGGAATAGCGATCCTCTTGTTGAATTTTGGCAATTTTGATTCGTGATGCCTCTTCTGTCCTTTTAGTGTGGACCTTGGAAGTCAGAAAACCAAGTCCCTTCGAGCGTTCCCTTTTTATAGTCAATTCAGGTTGGAAGGGCTCCATAACGCCTTCTTTTCGTAACCCAAGAGGGATTTTTCCATCATACCCAAATTTTTGTAGAATCTTGAAGCCTTTGCCATATTTCTCACAGGGTATATTGATCTGATCTTGTGTGTCATCTTCAATGTCTTTGTAGAGCATTTTGTATAAACCTTCCTCTTTTAGTTCGCCCCATCTTTGAAAGGTAGTAGGATCCCATTTGAATACTATGATGGATATTTGCTTGTTAGGATGTGGTCTTCCATATTCTTTTAGAGAGCTCATGACTTGTCATAAATACATGGTCTGATTCAAAGTGTATTATCCCATGCCTTTGTCCTGAAATCTGCCTTTAAGTTCACCCTGTTTTGATGTCGAAGGTTTTAATGACTCAGGGTCAATGTATGTCGAAGAAGGAACAACTTCACGATTACTGGGAATGATGGTTTTTGTATGTGATCTCAGGTTATTGCAATATATGAACGGATTAGGATCATCGTTAACTGTTACTTTGACTCCATTGTGAGGAAACTTAATGCATTGGTGATATGTCGATGGGACTACCCTCATTTCATGAATCCAAGGATGTCCTAGCAATATATTATAAGTAAGGTCTAGATCTAGGACTTGACAAACCACATCCTTTGTAACTGGCCCAATTCTTAGAGGTAAGGTGACTATGCCCTTGGATGAGCGCTCTTCATCATCATATGCCTTGATGGTGATTTGATTTGTTGAATTCACAGCTTTATCGAAATATCCCAATTGTTTAATGGTGCTCAATGTACAAATGTTTAGACCAGCTCCTCCATCTATCAGGACTCGCTTTATTCTATGTTTGTGTATGAAGGCTTCAATATGTAATGGTGCATTATGTGGCTGACTTACGGAGGCGTCATCAACTTCTATGAATGTAAGGGAATGTGGAATGGAAAGGTATCCCACCATGGCTTGAAACCGGTCCACGTTCAGATCAGTAGGAACGGCGGTGTCTCTCAAGATTTTGTCAAGAATAGCTTTATGAGCGGGGGATATGCGTAAGAGCTCAAGGATGGAAATGAGCGCGAGTGTCTTCCCTAACTGTTCTACAAGGTCATCCTCAGGTTTGGTAGATGAAGAAGCAGTGTTTTTAGTTGAAGCACCTGGCAAAGTAATTTTACCTCGACGAGTTGTGACATGACATTCAGAAGTAGGTTCGGAAGAAGATCCAACACCTCTTAGGACAATCTTGGGTCGCTGAGGAGGATTCTCAGGGTTTTTGTTCTTGATGGTAATAGTAGAGATATGATTGTCCATCGAGATATGATTGATAGTTGAATCATAGTTGTAAGGTGCTCTAGTATAGTTGGCTTGATCATCTGTGGTTTAGCTTTTCCTTTGTCATGTTTTGGGAATGGTTCCTTAAACATCTCATGTTCTTGATTGGATGAGTGTCCCTCAATCTCAATGTCACCTCTATCAATGAGATCTTGCACAATATTCTTCAGTCGATGACAATTACCTATCTTATGACCCTTGCTCTTATGAAATTCGCAATACTCATCATCATTCCACCAATTTGGTTTAACCTTTGGTTCATATGGAGGAAAATCTGGAACTGTGATTACCTTGTTTGCCACCAGCTTTTTGAAGACTGACTCAAGTGGTTCTCCCAATGGAGTGTATTTCCTTCGTGATCTAGAAGTTGTTTGAGTATTCACTTGATTATTTGTAGAACTTGATCCTGAAAAGATGAATTTGGGTCGCACCGTGTTGGCATCAACAACACCATCATTGACTGTGTTCTTGTTTTTATTCCAAAATCTTGGCTTGTCTTTTCCTTTAAAGTCATCTTTGTTTTCCTTGAATATCTTAATGACTCCTTGTTCAATTAGGACCTTTTCTATTGCTAAGCCCTTTTCAATGACATCCTTGAAGGTGGACAAACAAGCTTTTCTTAGATCATAACCAATGTCTTTGTTAACATTTTGTGTGAACATCTCTACCATTTGTTTTTGTGGAATTTCACAAGAGCATCTGCTGGCTAGATTTCTCCATCTTTGTAAAAATGATGCAAAAGATTCTCCCTCTTTTTGCTTGGTGTTGCACAAAGTAGTGACTGATATGTCTGTCTCTATGTTGTAGGAGAAATGTTGAATAAATGCCTCTGCTAAGTCACCCCATGACTTAATACCAGGTGGGAGTTGGGAGAACCATTCCATAGCTTGATCGCCTAAGCTTTGTGGGAATAATCTCATCAAATATGTCTCTTCTGAAGCTACTTCAATGCAAGCTGTG
This sequence comes from Cryptomeria japonica, assembly GCF_030272615.1. Classification (NCBI taxonomy): domain Eukaryota; kingdom Viridiplantae; phylum Streptophyta; class Pinopsida; order Cupressales; family Cupressaceae; genus Cryptomeria; species Cryptomeria japonica. Next base: position 321,886,042 of record NC_081409.1, on the reverse strand, counting down.
AAAAATTGTCTTATGTGTGCCTTAGGATCCCCTTTTCCTCTATACTTATCAAATTTAGGCGTCACAAAATGTGTAGGAAATGGAGGCATTGGAATGTTCTTGTTGAATGGATAGGGACATATGTCTCTCATTGTGTATGTTGGCTTTGGTGTATTTATGTCCTCCATTTTCTTTTGTAAGTCCCTTATTTGTTGCTCCAAACTGCTCTTAGGTGGAGATCGACTTCTTGGACCATACCCTATGTTTGAGGCACCAATTGGAGGAGGAGCATGTTGCATATATGGATGATATTGATCATACACATGTTCATATGGAGGAGGTCTATAGTGATGCGACATATATGGAGCACTTGGTATAGATTCATGTTGAGGAACACCATATTTATTTTGTGCATGTATACCATATTCTACGGGCATGTCATGTTCCATTGTGTTGCCCCCAAATTTGACACGGGATTTCCTTGTGTCCAAATTTTGAGCATACCTTTGAATATCCATTTGTTTTGGTTGATCCGTAGCTTGGGCATATCTATCTGCATAAGACTTCCATGATGGTCTGCGAAGGTGAGTATCATATGCTTGACCATGTGTATGTGGGACCTCTGGTTTTTGAAGCAAAGACGATGGTGATTCAGGCACCATATATGGTCCTCTATTTCCTCCACTATTAGGTCTCCTTTGATCCATGTTGGAGTGAGTTTGTTGCAAAGGTCAGTTTTCCATTATTTGAGACATGTCAAAATCATGAGGTATCTTGGCTCCACTTTGTGCCATCATGTGTAAGAAGTATCGTCTATCTCTCCTCATTATTTCCTCAACCAATCGATTGAAATGGGGATTCATAATGGATTCTTCCACATCCGCTGAATGTATTGATAAGTTGTCCAAATTGTCATTGTGTGTAACATTGTTGTTTGTAGTGCCTGTGTTTTCAACATTTGGAATGTTTCTATAGACATCCATGTCAGGTAATGTAGTGTGATCAGTGTTGAAAAAGATATCATTCTCATACTCATAAGAACTCATGTTTGCGGACTCTTGAGCCTCTTTAGTTTCTCTCCTAGATTTTTGAAGACGGGTTTCAACCATGAACTAGGTATTGACCAAGATGTGTGAGACTAGATGAAAAATGGAAAGAGTATGGAAGACCAAGAGTTGAATGGAATGTAAATGAATCTGAGGTGTACTTGCAATGTCCAAAGTGTAAGACCAAGTATGTATGTAGTAGAGTAGGTGTGACTTCCAAAGAGAGGATAGTTTCTCTTGATGAGGTAAGCTGACCTTGACCCTAAGTAAGACCAAATGAGACCCAAAGGTAAGAAACCTTGATGAGGGACCACCTAGCAAAGTGTTGTTGTATGTAATGTGTTGACAAAGTATAGTGAGGACAAGCAAATGACCTTTTGACTCAAGTTTAGACAAGTGTGAATGTAAAGCAAGATGTAAAGCAATGATGGATTTTGTGAGACCCAAAGACACGTTGAATGCTAGATGAAACCTGGAGAAATGACCTAGGAAGCTCAAGTATTCCGAAACTGATTTCTTTTTGTTTGCTGGACTGTAAAATTTTTTTTGCAATTTTGAACACAGATGCGCCTGTATACTGCACAGATGCGGTTACCCGACACAGACGTGTTTTTATTCAACACAGATGCTATTCTGCCCTTTACAGACGCGCCTAGACAACACAGACGTGGTTAAAACAGACACAGACGCATTTCTGTAAAATTTGTGCAATTTTTTCCAATCTGTGAAGTCATTTTGTTGTGACCAAATCTGACTGTTTGACTATTTTTCGTGACAAGAGGACACAATGTTGATGAGGACTCAATGTTTGTAAGTGTTTAGACTGACAATGACTCCAAGAAAAGTGTGTTGTTTGATGTAAAATTGTTTTGCATACACTTGAAGACACAAAAGACACAATGTTTTGTTGTTTGGTCTTGAATGTTTTGAATGTTTAACATAAGTCAAGCACAATTCTTATGGTTGGCCAAGACAATAGTTGTTGATCCCACATGGGGTTTTACCCTCGAGGCTACACTATTCAGAGCGGATACTTAGATGCTTGACCTCACTGGCTCCACCCTCGGCACTCACTTCTCGGGTCAGCCAAGCATCAGTCTCCATGAAAACTCCCCATGGCGAACTTTGTATCTCTACTAAGAACCGTATGTGTGTGGGCTGCTACCAGAGGTCCGACCTCCTGCCCCAACAACTAGAAGGATTTGGGCCTCTAAAACAAAATGGTGCTAGTAAGGGCATCCACTCGTGTGGCCATACATGCGGCACTTTCAGCTCTGTAAATACAGAAGGCTCCCAGCCGGTAGGGGTTACGCCCTACAACTGATCAAATAAATTTGATCAAACGGGTTTATGGGGAGACATAGTGTCGGTATGAACTAATCAGCACACGTTATTCATAGTTTTCACCATGAATACATTTGATTATAGTGGTTCAGATGAGATGGGTTTTCCTTGCTACCACTTGGGTCGTTCTCTTCTCACTAGTAGTCCTAATGACCACACGGGAAGACAGACCCTCTAAAGATTAAACAAAAAGAGCCTATTGCTCAAGACACAAAAGACAATGATTCAATTTTAGTGCACCAATGGAAGTGTTTGCTAGTCTATGAAAACAAGGCACACAATAAAAATCCAAAAACCCTTGCCAAGGACCTGCAACAAAAGGTTCTTAGTAGTTTGGATTTGTTTGAAATAATCACCCCTTCCTGCAAACACACAAGTTAGGTAAATTTTAAAAACCCATAAGACTTTGTGACATAGGGGCCTTCAACCAAATGATTTAGCTTCCGAGGCAAGCTACACCACTTTTGTTAGCTAGATCTGAAAATGTTAGTCCAAAAATAAACCAGATCTGAAACCCTAAATGCAAAATCCGAAAACCGAATCAATAAAATTTCCAAAATTTTGAAATAGGCAATACACAGACGCGATTACCGCCTACGTAGACGTGACTCCGAAACAAAAACGCGGTTCTGTGAGACACAGATGGGATTAAAAACCACAGACGCGCTTTCTGTACGCAGACGCGAGTGAAACCAACAAAGACGCGTTTCAATAACACAAACGCGCCTCCCTGGAATCCTGCAATATGAAATATTACCAAAACATAGACACGGATCCAGCTGTCTCAGACGCGCCAAAAAATCAAAAACGCGATCCGAAAGCGCGCAGACGCGAAAATACCAAAAATGCTGCCGAAAATTGTCCGATCTGCAACTTCAAAAACACAAGATCTGCAACAAGGAGGTTAAATGCAAAGGGACAAGAGTCCCACCGGGCGTGCCAAAATACATATGGTGAAAATGGATAACAATAATAACAATATTTAAAGGCTAAATGAATTCAACCACAAAACCCTAGCCTAACAATCAACAAAGATCCACCATAACATATGAAGATTACCTAAGACAATGCAAATCAAATGAAATCACAAAGATTATACCATCACATGTCCAATAGGGTTTTGATCTCCATTATTCCTATCTCCATTGATCTTGCTTGATATATTTGCTCTCAGATTTTATATGCACAAGAGCTCAACAAAGAACGGAATGTGGTTGCAAGTAGGATTGTCTATGCCAAGTAGTCAATTGATCAAGTCATTAGGGTTTTATAATGAAGGAGGCATCTCCTTATATAGAAGACACTATATGAAATGGAGGGATAAGATTGAGAGGTGTAAAAGGAGGTCGGCTATGATTAGAGGGTAGGTAAAAGAAATAATAAAATAATGAAAGGGGTAGGTAGTGTATGAATTAAGAGATGAATGACATGTGTCATAGGTAGAAAAGGTTAATGAATTAATTAAATAAATAAAGATTTATTTAATTAATAGAAGAAGTGGGATTAATTAAATAAATAAGAATATTTATTTAATTTAGGAAAAGGATAATTTAAATAAATAAATGTATTTATTTAAATGAGAAATAAGGCTAGAAGAGGATAAATGAATTAATTAAATAAATAAATATTTATTTAATTAATAGAAGAATTAGGCTTCGATAATTAAATAAATAAAATATTTATTTAATTAGACATGACAATTTTAGGTGTCTACAATAGCATTTCATGACTAATTGTGAGATCAACTATTAGACCAATGTTTGGCAATGGAAAATCATCATTGGGACAAGCCTTATTGATATCTCTAAAGTTTGTACATTCTCTAATTCTACGATTTGGTTTGTTGACATGTACAAGATTATAAATCCACTTAGGGTAGTCAATTGGTTTGATGAAGCCAATTTTTCAAGTTCCACTTTGACTAAGAGTGCCACCTCCGGATGCATCTTTCAGAGATTTTTTATTGGTTTAGCGCCTGCAGTAACTATTAAGTTATGCATAACTAGATCAGGATCCAATCAAGGCGTATCTACATACGACCATGCAAAATTGATTTGTGGTCCTTTGAAGAAGGTTATGAAATTTGGTATCTCTTTTTCTATCAAAGATTGCATCAAGAAGATATTATGTGGTACCTCTTTTGTGCCAATATTTGTCTTAACGGTCTCCTCACTCAACGTTGATGATTTTTCTTCATATGATGTTATGGGGAGGGTGTCAAGCCTTCCATCCTTAGGCACCTCAGAAAGGTTTTCACCATTGGATATGTCCTTCCTTTTTACTTTTTTAGGGCCAGAAAGCGCCACAAAGTGGTTTTCACCATAAGACTCATGATTTATTTTTATTTTTATACTTTTGCAACTGGAAGGATTGGCACCCTCGTTGAAATATTCCACACTATTGAGTTCTATGATGTAGCCTACTTTGTGGTCCCCAAGTGGAAGACCATTTCGTATGCTAAGGTAGTCAATAAAGCCCTCATCGTTTAGGAATGTGTCTAGTCATGGAGGTCCTTGTTGGTCCCAATCAATGAGTTGTAGATGAATGAGGGGAAGGCCATTGATATCTTTAAAGTCATTATGGGTGAGGGTAAAGACACAAGAATCTTTGATTATTTCAATGCAATCATCGGGGTCATCGCTAGTACTCTCCTCATTGGTCTAGATTGTAAATAAATCCAAATCAACATCACTAGAAGGACACTCAGCAATGGCAGTTTTCACTCTTCATGGTTTTGACCTAGAGCTTTGAGACATAGAGGCTTCGGGATCTTAAAATGCTTTTTTATGTGGGTCTCCGCTATCTTTTTGTTCTTGAGATGTAGAATTTGATGATGTTGTTTGACCAACTCTGAATTGTTTTCTAAACTTTTCCTCTTTGGTGGGTTCACCTGGTTCTCTAAATGTTTCAATGAGCTCATAGTCACTAGATGTTTTTTTCTGAACCCCATTCCCATTCATTAGAGTCTATGGAATAGCATTTTTCTTGTATTCAGTCATTAGTGGAGGTAGAATCTATGATTTGCAATATTGTTTAATAATTAAGACCATGCAATTTCAATGGTGTGAATAGAAGTCCTTTGGTGCACTATTTCTTTGGTACTAAATCTGGTTGCAATGGCTCAACAATACCTTTCTTTTGTAATCCAAGAGGGCTTTTTCCATCATATCCCATCTTTTGTAAGAACTTAAAACCTTTTCCACAGTTCTCACATGGTATTTTGACATGGTCTTGTTTACCTTCCTTAGATTCTTTATAAAGTATTTTGTAGATATCCTCTTCTTCCATCTCACCTTATTTCTTGATTCTAGTGGGATCCCATTTTATGATAATTCTGGATACTTTATTTGAAGTATGCGGTTGTCCATAGTCCATAGGAGAATCTATTAATTTTCTTAAGTACATGAATTTATTCAAAGTATATTCTCCCATGCCTTTGTCCTTGTATTTTTCTTTGAGCTCACCTTGTTTTAATGTAGAAGCTTTCAAGTATTCTGGATCAACATATGCTAAAGATGGAGTCGCTTCTCTGTTAATGGGGACTATTACTTCTGATTTTAGTCATAAGTTATTGCAATAAATGAATGGGTTTGGATCACCTTTAACTGTTACTTCAACTACATTGTGAGGGAACTTGATATATTGGTGATATGTTGAGGGTACAACTCTCATTTCATGTATCAATAGATGTCCCAAAAGTATGTTATATGTGATCTAAATCAAGGACTTGACAAACCACATCCTTCGTCACTGGCCCAATTCTTAAACATAGAGTGATTGTTCCTTTGAATGAGTGTTCTTCATCATCATATGCTTTGATGGTGATCGTATTTCTTGAATCCACAGTTTGTTCATAGTATCACAATTGTAAAATTATTTTCAATGTGTAAATATTTAGACCCGCTCCTCCATCTGTCAAGACTCATTTGATGCAGATCTTATGGAGAAAGGCTTCAATATGGAGGGGTGCATTGTGGGGTTGACATAGTGATGCATCATCGGCTTTTGTGAACATGAGGCAATGTGGAGTGGAAAGGTATCCCACCATGGCTTGAAATTGGTCCATGTTCAAATCAGTGGGTACGGAAGCCTCTCTCAATTCTTTGTCAAGGATAGCCTTATGTGAAGGGGATATACACAAAAGCTCAAGGATGGAGATGAGGACGGGTGTCTTCCCAAACTAGTCTACAAGGTCATACTCATTCTGGGTAGATGATGAAGTTGAGGTCTTGGATGGAACATCTTGTAAGGTGACTTTACCTCATCAAGTTGTAACATTTAATTCGAGGGTTGGTGAGGATGATGGTCCAATGTCTTTCAAAACAACCTTACTCCTTTGGGTACAACCTTTGGGAGTTTTGTCCTTTATAAGAATGGTAGAAACATGATTATCCATTGAGATGTGGTTAATGGTGGAATCATAATCATAGGACATCTTGGCATAATTATCTTGGTTATCTGCTTTGGCTTTTTCCTTATCATGTTTAGGGAATGGTTCCTCAAACATCACATGTTCCTCATTGTAAGTGTAACCATCGACTTATATGTCACTTTTGTCAATAAGATCTTGTATTATGTTCTTTAATCTATGACAATTGCTAGTTTTATGCCCTTTGCTCTTCTGGTACTCACAAAACTCATCATCATTCCACCATGCAAGTTTCACTTTTGGTTCATATGGTGGATTGCCTAGTATCGTTATAAGCTTGTTTGTGACCAATTTCATAAATTTTATCTCAATTGGTTCTCCCAATGGAGTGTATTTTCTTGGAGGTTTTGATGGCCTTTGAGCATTCACTTGAGTATTAGAATCAGATGATCCTGTGTCGGGGAAAGTCATCTTTGGTTTCACCACATTTGCATAGACTACACCATCTTTAACGGTGATCTTATTTTTATTCCAAAATCTAGGTTTATCCTTTCTATTTGATTCATCTTTATTATCCGTGAATAGCTTTATGGTGCCTTGGTCAATGAGGACTTTCTCAATTGACAATCCTTTCTCAATGACTTCTTTAAAAGTAGACAAACAAGCTTTTCTTAGTTCATATCCAATTTCCTTGTTGACGTTTTGAGTGAACATTTCCACTATTTGTTTTTGTGGGATATCATAGGAGCATCAACTAGCCAAGATTCTCCATCGTTGTAGGAATGATGTAAAGGACTCTCCATTTTTCTGCTTGTTATTGCACAAAGTGGTTACTGATACATTTATTTTAATATTGTAAGAGAAGTATTGTATGAAAGCCTCTGCCAAATCACTCCATGAATTATTTTTTTGTGCGATTTTTGAGAACCATTTCATATCTTTTCCACCTATACTTTGTGGAAACATTTGCATCAAGTATGTTTCTTCTCTTGCTACCTCAATGCAAGCTATGAAAAACTCTCTTATATGTGCCTTAGGATCTCCCTTTCCTCTATACTTGTCAAATTTTGGTGTCAAAAAATGTGGAGGAAAAGGAGGCATTGGTATGCTTATGTTTAATGGATAAGGACCTATGTCTTTCATTATGTATTCTTATTTTGGTGCATGCATTTCTGCCATCTATTTTTGCAAATCCTTGATCTGTTGTTACAAGTCATTTCTAGGTGGTGTCTTCTTTCTTTGAGTTGGTCCCATGCTTGAACCACTGGGTGGAGGAGGAATATAATTCATATGTGGATGGTATTGGTAATAAATGTGCTCATATGGAGGGGGAACATAATTGTAACTAGTGTATGGGCCACTCGTTATTGGTGTTAAATTGAGGAGCATTGGGCCTAGGTCGATTGTACATGTCATGACCATGAGGATAGGAGGTATCATAAGAATGATCTTGATTATTACCCCAAAATCTAACATCAGGTATCCTTGTGGACCATGATTTTGAATGCTCCCTTGGGTATAATTGTATGCATTGCTACGACCTTGGTTGCTATCTTGTTGTTGAGCATGTGTATTAGCATTTCTCCTCCATGAGAGAGGATGACCACGAGATTGTTCACGAGAATTATGAGCTTGAATGTTTGTTACTTCTGGTTTTTTAAATAAAGATGAAGGTGGCTCAAGTATGAAACTTTCTCTACTATTACCACCATTATGTCCTCTATGATTTGCATTTGCTTGATTCACTTGATTTGGATCTTCCTCTAAATTTTTTCACACATCAGTCATGAGGTAGTCTTGTTCCATTTTGTACCATCACTTGAAAGAAAAGTTGATGATATCTTCTTATGATTTCCTCAACAATTCTACTGAACCTTGGATCTATTATAATCTCTTCAATGTCTACGGAAGTAATAAAGTTATTGGCATTTTCATTGTTATTCTCATTTTTTGGTGGATTATTGTGATTGTAAAAATTTTGTGGGCTATAAAATTCATCTCCATCAAACTCATAAGCACTCATGTTGAGAGATCTTAGAGCTTCCTCAACTTCTCTTCTAGAATTTTGTAAATGAGTTTCAACAATGAATAAAACCTTGGCTATAACAAAAAATGGACAAAAATGTGAAGACTATGGGAGAAGGAATATGAGACGGAGTAAGAATCTAGGGTTGTCTTGTAATGTCCAAAAGTGTAAGTCCAAGATATGTGATCTGAAGTAAGGTATGGCTTCCAAAGAGATTATAGATCTCTTGATGAGGTAAGTTGACCTTGACTAAAGAGGACCAAATGGGACCCTAAGATGATAGATCTAATACAGGAACCACCTAGCGATATGTTGTAGTATGTTTGCAAGATATGATTAAGACCACAAAGCAACCTTTTGACTCTAGTTTGAAAAGTGTGTATGAAGGACTACAAATGATGACTGAAAGTGGCTGAAATGTGTGACAAAGTTGTGATAAAGACTGATTGACTAAAAATGAAGCCTTGTGAAGAGTTTCCTTAGAAGCTCTTTTAATCTCAGAACACAGATGTGTTGTGAGTTCACATACGCAATTCTAACACACGCAGATGTAGTTTATCAATACACAAACGCAATTCTAACTGATAATAATAATTTCTAATTTGTAAAACACGAACATGACTCTGCCCTGCATAGACACGTTTTCCCACTGCAAATAATTGTTAAGTTCACAAATGCGGTTTTAAACAACCCAGATGCGACAATATACTGCGCAAGTTTCATTTGAAGACACAGATGCATTTTAACCAGTTTATGCAATATTCTCTAAGTTTTCAAAGAATCAAATACACGATTCTACATAGCACATACAAGACTTCTAAACACATACGCAGTTTCATTTGACATAGGTGCATTTTGTGATGTTTCGACAATTTTCTCTGTTCAAATACATGTTAGGAAGATACCCATACACAGCCAGAATGATCACAAACACATTGATAGTTGACACAAATACATTTCTAGCATTTTTCTTGTAATCTGTCCCAAATTTTGCAAATATTGAGTGTGATCAGATCTTTAAAGTTGAATGTCTTATGACAAGAAAACGCGACAAATAATGAAGACACGATGTCTAGAGGTGTTTTGTCAAAGTTTGATTGTAATGTGTATGTTCAAAAGATTTCCACTGGTATAACACAAATTGAAGACACTCAAAAACATGCACAACCTAAGCTAGAAAGAGAAACTATTCAATAGGGCCCCCGCAACATAGAAATCCCTCAAACAAGTGGACACCTAAAGATTCAGGTAGCATTGGCTCCCCCACGATGACACTCACTTCTCGAGCATACCAAATTCTCTTACCTTGAAGATCTAAAGATAATCAAAGAATTCTTATCTCATCCTGAGTGGGTACATGAGGGATATGTGTTGGATATTGTTAGCCATTGCTACTACGAGGATATGTTGTTGTCATTGATGTCAACATATTCCTATGATTTTCTCTGGTGATTGTTGATTGGGAAGATCTTATGATCCGGTTTTGCTAGTGTTGCTTTATTGATCACTGTTTTGCAAAGTTCAATATATCCTCTGGTATATTCCAGTGTGATCAGATCTGGTGTTGAGATTTTGGGATATTTTTGGGATTGTCTTGTGTATCTTCATTTCAGATGGTTCATAATTTGGTGCTCTGTAAGTTATCTTTCTGCATGACAGATGTTGATTGGTTATGTTCTTGAGCTTTCAGATGTCGATCGATGAAGATTTGATAAGTGGTTGGTATAATTGTTCCTGATGATTCTAACATGCTTGTTGGTGTTTCTTAGTCGTGTCCTATTTGTTATGGTACTCCGAATTGATTGTTGTGCAAGTTTTTGGTGGTTTTCATCAACCGGTATTGATTTGCATGTTATGCAGTATTTCTGGTGGTGTAGCGTGTTGCGGTTGATCTTGGCGTTATTTCTAGTGGATTTGTGTGTTTGGGAATTTGATATAGGACTATGCTATGCTATGTAAACCATTATATTGGTCTAGTGGATGATATTTGTATCGTGTGATATAATTTTGTAATTATGAGTTGAGGGTTAGGGTTTAGCCGACCTTGTTATCAAGGTTGATGAATTGTATATATATAGGTGATATATTCATGTATTTTTGGTGTTGTTGTTGTGTGTGCATTATTAAAGAGAGGTGTATGTGTGAACAAGTGATTTATCCTTCGGTGTTGAGTTTGAGGAGAGATTGGTGTTGTAGAACAGATAATTATGCTTAATCGGAACTGTAATCAGGCATTTAGAGATGTTATTCTTTCAGTTCATTTCTTCCAGATTGGAGTCTGAATCTTGTTGTAAGTCAGTGAGACTTTTCTAAGGGTTGTAGCCTTCTAGGCCATTATATTTGAGCAGTGAGCTCTAAGCAGTGTGCCTGAATGCATGTGCATTCCCCATTGTAATATTTCCATATACTACTGTAGAGTATCATCTTATTGTGGGTAGGTTCTCACTGTGATTTTTCCCTTAACCAGGTTTTTCACCTCAAAATATTGGTGTTTTGTGTTGTGCTTTCAATTTGCCTATCTATCTTATTGCTGCAGTTTATTAGATTTGTTTTTGGTGGTTAAGTTTGTTATTCCGATGAAGACTGATTCACCCCCCCCACCTCTTAGTTTTCCTTCTTGCTTGCTGCTAACAATTGGTATCAGAGCTAGATCCTCTGGTAGAAGCTTAATCGCTTGAGGAGATCTGGGATGGCAGCTCTAGGTGTTATCTTTAAGAAGGATAGTCTGAGGTTTGATGGAAGCAATTATGCTATATGGAAGAACCGGATGGAAGTGCACTTGAAATGTCTTGGTGAAGACTATTGGAAGATTACAAAGAATACTTATATTGTTCCTCAGAATGGACCGTCCACTTCTAATGAGATCAAGGAAGCTAAACACAATATTAGAGTGAAGGAAGCATTGCTTAGTGCCTTGACTAATTCTGAGATGACAAATGTAATGGGACTTCAGACCGCACATGAGATCTGGGAGAAGCTTGAGATCTTGTATGAAGGTGATAAACTAGTGAAAGTTGCCAAGTTGCAGATTTTGAAAGGAATGTATGAGACATTGAAGATGGGAGATGATGAGGACATACACTCTTTCATGGCTAAGGTGAATGACCTTGTCCTAGGTATCAAATGTGCTAGTGGAACTATTGAGGAAGATGAATTTTTTGCTAAGGTGTTGAGATCTTTTCCTCCAACTTATAAACATAAGGTTGCTGCTATTGATGAGATCCATAGTGTGACTACTGTGACAAGAGATATGTTGGTTGGAAAGCTTGTTGCATTTGAGCTAAGTGAATCTGGTGAATCACATGGAAAATTTGAAACAACATTTAGAGCATCTGCATCTATATCCGATAAGAAGAAATATGATCCTGATGAATGTAGAATATCCAGATATGAGAGAGAGAGAGAGAGAGAAAAGAGATAGAAGAGAAATAAAGGGATCTAGATGAACTTGAAGCACTAATTTCCCAGAGATTTCCTAAAGGAGCTAGTAAGTATGATGGAAAGTTTCCTTTGAAATGTTTCTCCTATAATAAGATAGCATATTTTCTTCTAGATGCCTAGAGATAATGGCTAAGTATGAAAGGCATGATAGGAATGATAGATATGAAAAGTATGAGAAGTATGATAAGCCTTACAAGTCTAATCGGAAGTTTAGAAATCAAAATAATTGTTCTTATGTTGTTGATGAAGGTGTTATAGATGAAGAATCAAAAGGAAATGAAGTTGTGTTTATTACTATTAAAGAAGATAGACCTATACCTGTTGATTCCATTAGCTCTTCTATTAAGGGGAAGGCTTTAGCTACTAAGGTTGAAGAGATAGATGAATGGCTAATTGATAGCGGTTGTTCAAATCATATGACTGGTGATAAAAGAAAATTTGTGAGCATGGAGAGGTATGATTGTGGAATAGTTAGATTTGGAGATGACAAAGCCTGTGTAATATGTGGGAGATGTTCTATTTCTTTTGATAGTAAGCATAACACTAATGATGTCTTATTTGTTGAAGGTTTGAAACATAATATTTTGAGCATTGGACAGATGGTTGATAAAGGTTATGATCTACAATTATGATGTAGGAGCATCCCCGGTTCATAGCAATCTTGCATCAACAAAAAATATTTCCTTTTTGTTTTGCTTTATGTTTGCAGTTTCAGCATTTCTTTATGTGTCCTGGATTTGGCTCATCGGAACCTATGGAGTTGGATTTTACTTGAAGACTTGATCATCTTCTTTATTCCCAAACCATTAAGCATTTGGATCATTTTCTGGCAAGTTGTCGCTATCGATTTCCAACACAATTTTTTGTTACCAGTTGCTTTGACCTATTTGCATTGGTGATCTATCAAATCCCCTTCTGTAGCTTGCAGAGCCTTGAGCATTGATTCTGATGTTCCTTAGTATGTAGTCGATCTTTCCTCGTGATATACACTTCATCGTTTGGATTTTCTAGAGGAATTTCTTTGGTAGAGGCCGACCTTGTTGGTTTTACACTAAGGTCTTGTTCTTCGGGTTTTTATCCCTTTTTGGGCTGACCAGATCCCCTTTGATTGTATAAATCATTGTAATGGAGCATTAGAATATAATCAAGAATTTAGACTGAGCATAGAAGAGAGGTCTTAAGATCTGAGGTCCCAGTTGTGACCTGTTATATATTTTGAGCATGTTTTAGTAGGCCTTGAGCCAATTTATGTAACCCGGTTGTTATCGATTGGTTGTAATTAATTTTCATGATATAATTCAAACTATTCTGCATTGCCTCCATCATGTCCTTGTATTTCAGTTGTCTTTACTCTTGCTGACCAATCTAGATTGATCTCTTTGAGGTCCCTCCTAGCCAGTGACTGCTTCAAGTGGTATCAGACCGAGTTTTCATTCCAAAGATTGCATTACCCTAAGAATTTTGTTGTAGGGTGGTGGATTGTGGATCCGACCTGCGGCTGCAGAGGACTGGTGTAAAGATAGTGCCAAGAGGAACTAGGAATGGTGGAGCGCATGGGAATGCACACCCTGTTGTAATGGAAATATTGCAAGGAATAGTAGCCTGGTTGGAATTCATGGAGATGGCCCAGAGAAGAGACCAACACATTGAAGATGTAAGTGAAGATGAAGGAGAAGAAGCCTCGACAAAACAAGTAAACCCACCGACAGTTGATCTGGATGAGGAAAGGTTTTTTAGGGTTTTGAGTAGGGTGAATACTAAACCTCATTTTACCCCATCAGAATATGATGGAAAGTTGGATTCAAATGAATTGATGGATTGGATCTTGGAGATGGAGAAATATTTTGATTTTGAAAACACTGCAGAAAAAAGGAAGGTGAAATATGCCAGTACCCATTTGAAAGGTCATGCATCTTTTTGGTGGGAGCATTTGCAGGTTGATAGACAGAGAAGAGGTAAAGAGAAGATCAAGACATGGGATCGGATGATTGCTAAGTTTAAATCAAAATTTATGCCAACTGATTATCAAGTGAATATGTTTTGAAAGTTGCAGAATTTGAGACAGAAGGAATCTAGTGTGAAGGAATACACCAAAGCATTTTACAAGTTGAATATCAAATCCAGACATGTTGATGATGAATTTGAACAAGTTATAAGATATTTGAATGGATTGCGGGTGTCTATACAAGATGAACTCAGTTTGATCAAATTACAAAGTGTTGAAGAGGCTTACCAGTATGCCCTGAAGGCAGAAGAGAAACTAAAAAAAAGACATGAGCAGAGGCAGAGAGACAAAGATGAAAGGTTTTCCAGAGGAATATTTCAAGGAGGAAGAGGATATACCAGAGGTAGAGGAACTTGTAAACATCATAACAAGGACAAAGAAGTCAACAAAGAAGGTAATTCATACTGAAAAGATGATAGAAATTCCTACCGGAGGAGAGAACCGGATGGCTACCGGAATGAGAATTTTGGAAGACAAGACAAGAGAGTGTTTAGAGGAACTTGATATAAGTGTGGACAAGAAGGACATCATGCTTTTGAGTGTAAGAAGATAGAGAATACCAGAAGAGCAACAGTGGTGGAAGAAAACCCCACCGGATCAAATAATAAACCAAAAGATGGAGAATTGTTGATGATGAGGAGAGATTTGTGTCATACCAAGATAGATGAAGAGCCCTTGTAGAGGAAGAATGTGTTCAAGACCAGATGCAAGGTATCTAGTAAGTGCTATAAATTTTATATTGATAGTGGTAGTTCAGATAATCTTGTTTCAAAAGAGATGGTGAATAAGTTGAATTTGAAAAGATTGAAAGAGCCTAGTCCTTATCAGATAGCATGTATTCGAGATGAACATAAGTTGTTAGTATGTGAGCAATGTTTGGTGAAATTAAAAATTGGGAATTATCATGATGAAGTCTTGTGTGAAATCATGTCTATGGATATTTGTCATCTTTTGTTGGGTAGACCTTGGCAGTTTGATAGACAAGCAATACATGATGGGAGGAAAAATACATACACTATTGTGGCCAATGGGATGAAGCAAACCTTGTTTCCCCCCAAGGAATCTTTGAAGAATGAAGTCTGTACAAATGCTAGAATCTGTTTGGTGGATGGAAGGAAATTCCTGGATGAATTGAGACATGAGAATGTGTGTTTTGCCTTAGTTCCTAAGAAGACTAAGAACCCATAGCTTGAAGAGGAACAACTAAAAGAGATAAAAGATTTGCTGACAAAAGATGAAGACATCATTTTAGATAATGTGCCCGATGGATTGCCACCTGTGAGAAGTATCAATGATTGCATGGACCTAGTTCCCAGAGCTAGTTTGCATAACAAAGCTGCACACTAGATGACACCGACAAATAATGAAGAACTGAATAGACAAGTGCAGGAGCTGTTGAAGAAAGGTTTGATCAGAGAAAGTCTGAGCCCTTGTGCAGTACTAGTAGTATTAGCACCTTAGAAGAATGGAGAGTGGAGAATGTGTACCAATTCCAGAGCAATAAACAAGATCATAGTGAAATATCAGTTTCCTTTGCCTAGGATGGATAACATAATGGACTATTTGAGCGGATCCAAATACTTTAAAAAGATAGATTTGAAGAGTGGATATCATCAAATCGGGATCAAAGAAGGAGATGAGTGGAAGACAACATTCAAGACAAATGAAGGATTGTCTGAATGGTTGGTGATGCCTTTTGGGTTAACTAATGCACTGAGTACTTTCATGAGGATGATGAATGAGGTATTGAATAAATTCTTGGGTAAGTTTGTTATTGTATATTTGGATGACATTCTGATTTTCAGTAAGACAAAGGAGGAGCATTTGTTGCATTTGAGATAATTTTTGCAGAGGTTGAGAGAAGAAAAGTTGTTGATAAATCTTAAGAAGTGTACTTTCATGAAAGATGAATTAGTCTATTTGGGATTTGTGATATCGGAGGATGGTTTGAAGATGGACCCTGAGAAAGTAAAATCAATTGTTGAGTGACCTACACCAGAAAGCATTGGAGAAGTAAGATCATTTCATGGATTGGATAGTTTCTACCAGAAGTTCATCAAAAATTTGAGTTCAGTTTGTAACCCTATGACTGAGACCATGAGGGGAGATTGGAAGCAATTCAAGTGGACCACCGAAACAAACAAAAATTTTGAACTATTGAAATGGAAGGTGACTAAGCAGCCTGTGTTGGCTTTACTGGATTTCAATAAAGTATTTCAAGTGGATTGTGATGCAAGTGGAACAGCAATAGGAGCAATCTTGAGTCGGGAAAGTAGAGCAGTAGCTTATTTTAGTGAGAAATTGAATGATACCCAGAGGAGATATTCAGTGTATGATCAGGAGTTTTATGCCATAGGTCAAGCCTTGAAGAAGTTGAGACATTACCTATTGCCTAAGGAGTTTGTGTTGTATACAGATCATCAAGCTTTGCAGTATTTGAACAGTCAAAGTAAGTTGAATCAGAGACATATGAGATGGGTAGAATTTTTGCAGAGTTACACCTTTGTGTTGAAGCATAGAAGTGGAAAATCTAGAAAAGTTGTTGATGCATTGAGTAGGAGAAGGAATTTGTTGATAGAGATGAGAGTGACAGTATTAAGATTTAAGGAATTGAAGACCTTGTATGATGATGACCCCAATTTGCAAAACCTTGGAGAGCATGTAGAGAACCGGATACGATAGATAGAAGAAAGTGATTGGATTACTTCATTTAGGATGGGATGTTATTTAGAGGAGTTCAATTATGCATACCTAAGAGTTCTATGAGGGAGAATCCGATAAAGGAGAAACATAGTGGACGATTATTGGAACATTTTGGTATTGACAAAATAGTATCATTGGTGAGTGAGCATTACTTTTTGGCCCCATATTCATAAGGATGTTATGAAATATGTGCAAAGTTGTAGAATTTGTCAGGCTGCAAAGGGTAGTAGTCAAAATATGGGATTGTACAAACCTTTGACAATACCGGTAAGACCTTGGGAGGATATGAGCATGGATTTCATACTTGGATTGCCTAAAACATTGAGAGGGAATGATTCTATATTTGTGGTAGTGGATAGATTCTTGAAGATGGCTGATTTCTTACCTTGTAAGAAGACATCAAATGCATTACATGTAGCAAACCTATTTTTCAAGGAAGTAGTGAGATTGCATAGACTACCTAAAAGCATAGTTTCAGATAGAGACTAAGTTTGTTGGCTATTTTTGGAGAACACTTTGGAAGAAGATGAAAACAAATTTGAAGTTCAATTCTAATTTTCATCCATAAACTGATGGACAGACAAAAATAGTCAACCGGAGCTTGGGAAATTTGTTGAGATGTTTAGTTGGAGATAAAAATGGAAGTTGGGATTTGATTCTTGCACAAGCAGAGTTTGCCTACAATAATTCAGTAAACAAGAGTACCGAAAGAACACCTTTTGAGATTGTTATCAGAGTACATCCTAGAGGTATATCAGAATTAAGAGATATTAGCAGTGAAGATCGGAGAAGTTCAGAAGCAGAAGAATTTGCAAATCACATGAAGGACTTACATATTCAAGTTAAGCAACATTTGGAGGACATGAATAGAAAGTATAAGGAGAAGGAAGATGAGAAGAGGAGACATAAGGAGTTTAAAGTTGGCGATGAAGTGATGGTGTATCTGAGAAAAGAAAGATTCCCAGTTGGAACTTATAACAAATTGCAGATGAGAAAGTTTGGGCCTTGCAGGATTTTGAGAAAGTTCAGTTCTGGGAATGCATATGAAGTGGAGTTACTAGATAGTTTGAGTATTTCACCTATGTTTAACATTGCAGATCTTCATCAGTATCATGAACCAAAATTCAGTGAGGACAATATTGCAGACTTGGAGAAACAATTGCCCCAGAAGGAACCAGATCAGGTTGAAGACATTTTGGATAGTAGGATTGGGCATAGTACCCGGAGTAGTCAGTATAAGGAGTATCTTGTGAAGTGGAAGGATAGACCAGTTGAAGATTTATCTTGGATTTCTCAGGAAGATGTAGACCACCTTGGTTTTCCTCTGACCTCGGCAAAGTGAGAGACTCACTTTTTTTCAACAACCCCGGATTTCTGATGCAGGAGCATCCTCGGTTCATAGCAATCTTGCATCAACCAAAAATATTTCCTTTTTATTTGCAGTTTCAACATTTATTTATGTGTGTCCCATATTTAGCTCACCAGAACTTGTGGAGTTAGATTTTACTTGAAGACTTGATCATCTTTCTTATTCCCAAACCGTGGAGCATTTGGATCATTTTCCGGCAAGTTATCGCTATCGGTTTCCAAGACAGCTTTTTGTTACCGGTTGCCTGGACCTATTTGCATTGGTGATCTATTGGATCCCCTTCCATAGCTTGCGAAGCCTTGAGCATTGATCCCGATGTTCCTTAGTATGTGGCCAAACTTTCCCCATGATCTACACTTCATCCTTTTGATATTCTGAAGGAATTTCTTTGGCGGAGGCTGACCTTGTTGGTTTTACACGTTAGGTCTTGTTCTTCAGGTTTTGATCCCTTTTTGGGCCGACCGGATCCCCTTGGATGGTATAAATCATTGTAATAGAGCATTGGAATGTAATAAATAAGTTAGATTGAGCATAGAAGATAGATCTTAAGATTTGATGTCCCGATTATGACATGTTTTGTATTTTGAGCATGTTTTAGCAAGCTTGTGAGCCGGTTTCTATAGCCTAGTTGTTACTAGTTGGTTGTAATCAATTTTTATGATATAATTTAATTTGTTCTGGATTGCCTCCATCATGTCCTTGTATTTCCATTGTGTTTACTCTTACTAACTGGTTTGGACTGATCTCTTTGAGGTTCCTCCTAGTTGGTGACTGCTTCAAATTCAAGGATGGTAAATGCAAGATCTTAAATGCCTCTAGTATAGACATTGTTGGCATTATATGAACCGGTATGAGGACATAATGATATTGTATGTTGTCATTGATGTCAATATGTGATATGAAGAGAGAACCAGCATATGTGAGAACCGGTATATATGCCAAAGTAAAGTGGTATATTTGTTCAAGGTGAACCGGCATGTCAAAGTGAACTGGCATGTAGTCATGGGAACTGACACATGGAAGCACTGTATGACTACCAGTTGGTAGGTTGTTTCCACTTCGGGATTTCTGGTTGGAGTATCTTAAGCCTATGTGACTCAATTGGTGATCTTTATGTGATGAAGTTAGCATGATAATGAAGAACAGATAGTGTTGCCATGTAAGCCTTGTGCGCATGAAGGATCTTGCATAAAGAAGAGTGTTCCTATCTACCTCGGGAATGTGCGAAGTCTGTAAACGGTGATAATGTGTGATGGGTTATCAGCCGCCATGAAATCGGTGGAAAATGAACAATGGAAAATGTCTTGAGATTGAATCAAGACTGTTGCATTCAATACAGTATGATCAACGGTCAGGATTGAACCATTTGAATTCCTTAACCTAACAGGTCTAGGGTTTAGGGTTTATGCTACCGACCTATCTGTTGTCCTATAAGGTTGATGTTTTGATTCTTTCAGAGTTTGTTGGCAAAAATTGTGTGTGTGTATCTAAGAGAAGAGATACGTGATTCTTGCCAGACTAGAGGAGAGAAGTCATATCTACAAAGTGTAAGTGCAGAAGGTGAAGAGGAGCTTAAGCAGATCTGCATTGGCATTGAGTGCTATTATCAGGTCATTAATATACTTGTTGATCTTTAACTACTTCAATAGTTATGAAATCCCCTAATAGGGTAGCCTTAACCAGCTTGTTGAAAATCCTCTAACAAGGTAACTCGAAGCTACTGAGTTATTGATATCCTTTAGCTATTGAGTTCTTGAAATCCTCTAACAAGGTACCCTTAACAGGGTTTAACCCTTAACCGGGTATTGTAGCCATCCCTTAATCGGGTGATCGCTAACAGGATCGGTTCCTAACAAAACCTATTGTATCTGTCTTTACCTGGACAAGGCTCCTAACAGAGCGGACTTCCAAAGAGTTCAAAAACAAGCTTGTGGGTATTCATCCCCACCGTGGTTTTTCCCAGTTGGGTTTCCACGTGAAAAATATGTGTGTCGTGTGTGATGTTATGATTGTTTTCTGATTAAGTGGTGATGCATGTTGATCTTGCTGTAATATGTACATCTTTGATGGTAGATTGCTTGTTCATGCATTAGAGTGAAATGGGAATGAAGAGTTAGATTATATGAGAAGATAAGTGTCAACCGGTCTTTGCTCATCTTAGTTACACTGGGTTTTGCTGGTTGAACTCTGTTGAAGGATCGGTGTTGTTGTTTGTCTGTCAGTGCATAAGCGTTAGTTGACAAACCGGTTTAAGGTTGAGTTTTTGCCTGTACTGATTCACCCCCCCCCCCTCTTAGTCCTAGTTTGGTACTATTCATTCATCATTAAGTTATCAATTGGTATCAGAGCATCCTCCAGGTCCTCTATGTTGTAAGCTTAACTGCTTGAGGGAAAGATCCTGTTGTAATGATGAAGAGGGAAGGTTGGGATTAGAAGATACTTATCTTCTCCTAGAACCCCTCAGCAGAATGGAGTTGTTAAGAGGAAGAGCATAACTATTTTGGATGTTGCAAGGACTATGTTGATTGAAGGAAATGTTCTGAAGATTTACTGGAGAGAAGCCATTAGCACTGTTGTTTATACATTCAATAGAGTTCACATCAAAGGTGATACCGGTAAGACCCCTTATGAGTTATGGTTTGGTCATGTTCCTACTGTGAGATATTTCAAAGTATTTGGTAGCAAATGTTATATCAAGAGAGATGAGGACATAGGAAAGTTTGATGCTAGAAGTGATGAAGGAATTTTCTTGGTATATTCTTCAAAGAGAAAAGCCTACCAATGCTACAATAAGAGACTGAGAAAGATTGTAGAGATTGCAAATGTGAAGGTAGATGAGAATCATGGAAAAGAGATCAGAGCATGTGGTTATGATGATGGTCAACATGTTGTTTTAATGCCTATTCAACCTGAAGAGCCTAAGCAAATTGATCTGGTAGAGATAGTTAACCTGGATGTTGTTGCTGCTAGTGAAGGAGTGCAGGAACCTGATAATCAAAACAATCAGAAGACTCTGAGGTATGTAAGACTGAATCATTCTGAAAATCAAATCCTTGGTGATAAGAATAAAGGTGTAATGACTAGAAGAAGGTTAGTTGTTGAAGAAGTATGTTTGATTTCTAAAGTTGAAACTAAAGATGTTGTTGAATCTTGTAGAGATGAAAATTGGATGAGAGCTATGGAAGAAGAACTAGATCAGATTGAGAAGAATAACACTTGGGAACTTGTGCCTAAACCTAATGATAAGAATGTTATTGGTACTAAATGGGTATTCAAAAACAAAGTGAATGAAGTCGATGAAGTTGTCAGAGATAAAGAAAGATTGGTCTGCAAAGGATATTCACAGCAAGAAGGAATTGATTATGAGGAGACTTTTGCCCCAGTTTCCAGACTTGAAGTTGTTAGACTGTTACTTGCTTATGCTGCTTATAAAGATTTCAAGGTATATCAGATGGATGTCAAATCTGCATTTTTGAATGGTGATCTTGAGGAAGAAGTACACATTGAACAATCTGATGGATTTTCATTGTCGGGTGATGGAGACATGGTATGTAAATTAAAGAAAGCTCTTTATGGATTGAAACAAGCCCCTAGAGCCTGGTATGCTAGATTAGATAAATACTTATTGAAATTGGGATTTGCTAAAGGTGTTGCTGACATTAATCTGTATTTCAAGATTGAAAATGATAACATCCTAATTGTTGAATTATTTGTTGATGATATTATCTTTGGTGGTGATGATGACTTGAGCATGAAGTTTGTCGGTGATATGCAAAAAGAATTTGAGATGTCTATGATTGGTGAGATAAAAAAAATTGTAGATTTGCAGATTGCACAAACTCGAAAAGGTATTCATTTCTCAAACTAAGTATATGAAGGAATTGTTGAAGAAGTTTGGGTCAGATGACTCCAAATTGGTTGGAACTCCTATGGTGACTGGTTGTAAGTTGTCTAAAAATGATGAATCCCCAAAAGTTAATCAAAGTTTGTATAGATCTATGGTTGGTGGACTGTTATATCTCAGTCAGACTAGACTAGATATTATGCATGTTGTGTGCATGGTTGCTAGATATCAAGTTGATCTGAAAGAGAGTCATGTCACTGTTGTTAAGAGTATATTCAGATACTTGAAGGGAACTATGGACTATGGATTATAGTATCCGAGGAATGAAGATTTTATGCTTTGTGCCTATACTAATGCTGATTGGGTTGGTGATATTGATGACCAGAAGAGCACTACCGGTGGAGCATTGTTTTTGGGTAAGAAGTTGGTTTCATGGGCTAGCAATAAATAAGATTTAGTGTCCTTATCTAGTGTTGAAGCTGAGTACATTGTTGTTGCTAGTAATTGCACTCAGGTAGTTTGGATGAAACAAATATTAAAAGATATCAAAGTTATTTATGATGAGCCTACTTTTATTTATTGTGATAATTCTAGTGCTATCAATATGTCAAAGAATATGCTGCAACATTTAAAGACTAAACATGTTTCGATCAAATATCATTACTTGAGAGAGAAAGTGAGTGAAGAGAAGGTGAAGCTAGAGTATGTATCTACAAAGGAAAAAATTGCTGACATTTTCACTAAGCCTTTGCCTGCAAATACATTTGTCTATTTGAGAGACAATTTAGGGGTATCCACCCCTCCTTATGAGAACTAGATGCATTGAGTTGCATCAATCTAGTGGACTTTAGAGCTTTATCTCTTTATTCAGATTAGTGTGTTGGTGTTGCTCCTTTGCTGGAGTAGTCTGTGTTTTGGGGAGAGAGATTCATGTTTCTAATTTGGAGAGAGTTTTGTTTTCTGTTTTGAGATCTTTGGCATTGTTGTCAAAGGGGGAGAGGGATCATGTGAAAAAATTCTTTATATATCCTGATCTTAGGGGGAGTTTTGTTGGAGATATCTTCTTTCTTTGCATTGACTATTTTTCGCATTCATATGTTGCCATCAATGCCAAAGGGGGAGGTTGTTGGATATTGCTGGTCATTTTTGTTGCTAGCATATGTTGTTGTCATTGATCTCAACATATTCCTATGATTTTCTCCGGTGATTGTTGATTAGGAAAATCTTATGATCTGGTTTTCCTACTGTTGCTTTGTTCATCACTATTTTGCAGAGTTCGGTATATTTCGGTGTGATCAGATCTGGTGCTGAGATTTTGGGATATCATTTGGGATGGTCTTGTTTATCTTTACTTCATATGGTTCATGATTTGATACTCTGCAAGTTATCTTTCTGCGTGACAGTTGCCAATTGGTTGTGTTCTTGTGCTTTCAGATGTTGATCGATGAAGATTTGATAAGTGGTGTTGGTGCAACTATTCCTGATGATTCTAACATGATTTCTAGTGTTTCTTAGTTGTGTCCTATTTTTTTTCGTAATCCATATTGATCGTTGTGCAATTTTTTGGTGGTTTTCATCAACCGGTATTGATTTGCATGTTATATGGTATTTCTGGTGGTGTAGCGTATTGTGATTGATCTTGGCGTAATTCCTGATGGATTTGTGCATTTGGGAATTTGATTTAGGACCATGCTATGATATTTAAACCATTATATTGGTCTGGTGGATGATCTTTGTATCGTGTGATGTAATTTTATAATTATGAGTTGAGGGTTAGGGTTTAGTCGACCTTGTTATCAAGGTTAATGAATTATATAAATAGGTGATATATTCATGTAGTTTTGGTGTAGTTGTTGTGTCTGCATTATCAGAGAGGTGTATGTGTGAACAAGTTATTTATCCTTCGATGTTGACTTTGAGGAGAGATTAGTATTGTAGGGCAAACAACTGTGCTTAATTGGAACTATAATCAGGCATTCGGAGATGCTATTCTTTCAGTTCATTTCTTCCAAATTATAGTCTGAATCTTGTTGTAAGTCAGTGAGACTTCCCTGAGGGTTGTAGCCTTTTGGGCCATTATATTTGAGCAGTGAGCTCTAGGAAGTGTGCATGAATGCATGTGCATTCCCCATTGTAATATTTTCACATACTACTATAGAGTATCATCTTACTGTGGGTAGGTTCCCAATGTGGTTTTTCCCTTAACTAGGTTTTCCACGTCAAAATCTTGATGTTGTGTGTTGTGCTTTCAATTTGCCTATCTATCTTATTGTTGCAGTTTATTAGATCTATTTTTGGTGGTTAAGTTTGTTATTCTAGTGAAGACTGATTCACCCCCCCCCCCCACTCTTAGTCTTCCTTCTTGATTGTTGCTAACAATATCTATGGGGTACGATCCATACACCTTGAACCATCAAATGTAGGGATTTTTGGCCTCTAAAATAAAAGGTGTGTAGTGGGGGAACTTTAGCATTCCTTGGTGTCTACCCATGTGACAACGACTCATTTAAGAACCCATTCCCAGTGCTTAAGAGGATTTTTACGCATCTCACACAAGTGTGGATACTGAAGGAACACCGTCGGTGTAGATACAAGTCACCAAGTTGTCACGGCTTTCACCTAATGTATTAATTTATATAGCAGGCTGAAGAAGTATCACTTGTTTCATTCCCTCTCACTTGACCTTATCATCTACTTGGGAGGTAGGCCCTTCTATCTAAACAAATATAGTAATAACAATTTCTCTTACACCTAAGATCCAATAGAAGGGGAGGGGAGAGGATACTTTGTTATCACTTTAGGGTTAAACATAAAATGTGTAAAAGGCACCAAACACTTCAAACAATTTCTTAATTAGACTAATAATTGAAATACAAAGACACACACTAAGATTATCCCAGCAACAAAAGGATTAGCAGTTTTGAATAATCACCCCCACTTTCAAGCACACGTATTAGGTATTTTTTAGAAAATCAAAATGTGAAAAAGGATTCTTCAACAATATGTTTTTCTTTTTGAACAAGTGCACCACTTCAATAGTCCAAGCAAGGGATTAAAGGAAAACTAGACCTGAAAAACTTTAAAAGAAAATGACCAAAAATTGAAAAACTGGAGATGCGGAAAACAAAAATGTGCTTACACCTTCCTGGAACATGGGGCAGATGTGAAATTATCTGACCGTACAAAAGTTCAAATTTTTGAAAACACGGATGTGAAAATCAGACTCAAACATGAAAATGAGATGCACAAACATAGAATTATATCACATACGTGAAAAGAAGATCGTAGATGTGGGACAAAGGTGCTCATATGCGATGAAAAACATAGACGTGGAGCTGTGACTCATAGATGCAAAATTATCTTACACAAATGTGGAAAAACCTAAAACCTGCAAAACAAAAATCGGAATAAAAATAGAGATGTAAAAATATGATTTGTAAACGTGATTTCGCTTGTAATCGTCACTGATCCAACCTACAACTCAACAAAAAAGACTAAAATTGCAAATAGATGTTAGAAACTAAGGGACAAGGGTCCCACCGAGTGTGCCAAAATGTATACGGGAAAAATGATAATGACAAACTATTGCGAAACCACAAAAGATCCAACCACAAGCAAACCCTAGTTCTACAATAAAGCATTCACCATACACCAATGAAGAAACTTGAGAACATGCAAATCAACAAATAATAATACCATTCACATGCCAAGTAGGGTTTGATCTCCATTGTCTCCTATCTCCATTGATCTTGTTTGAAATATTTTCTCTCAAATTTTGTATGTGCACAAGAGCTCAACAAAGAATGGATTGTGGTTGTGAAGTCACTTGATCGCAAGAAGGCTTGATAGGTGCACTAGTTAGGGTCGTGAAAGGATGAGAGTATCCTCTTATATAGAAGACACCTTAAAAAAGGAAGGATAGGATTAAGAGGTGAAGGAATAAATGGCCCTCTAGGATTAAAGGGGTAGGTAAGAAAAATAATAAAATATGACGAGGATAGTTATAGGAAAATTAAGAGATAAATGACATGTGTCATGGAGGGAAAAAGATAATGAATTAAATAAATAAATAAAGATTTATTTAATTAATAGAAGAAGTGGGACCAATTAAATAAAAATATATTTATTTAATTTAGGGAAAGGATAATTTAATTAAATAAAAATATTTATTTAAATAGAGGCTAGAAGAGGATAAGTGAATTAATTAAATAAATAAAAATATATTTAATTAATAGAAGACTTAGGATAAAATAATTAAATAAATAAAAATATCTATTTAATTAGGTAGGACAATTTTAGGTGTCTACAATCTTCATAAAACATAGAACATGAATGTCATCTCTAATGCTTGAATCTTGACTTTACTTCTACTCCAATGCTTGAAAGAAGATTGATTGCTCGCTCACTTGAATTTGAATTATGAATGCTTGATTGATGAATTAAATTTGTGGATCTCAAAATGAGAGGGGTAGACCTTCTTTTATACATGCTAGTCAAAAAACAAATTAATTTTCTAACCTAAGCTGACACAGATCTAGGTTCCTGCTTAAATTATGTTCCCGTTGAGAGGCCCCAAAATGGGCCCTTTTGAAGAGAAATTGAGCATTGGTGCCCTAGTCATGTACATCAGAGGCCTATGATCTTGAGAGAGGAAGTGGAGAACATGAAAACTTGAGTGAAAATGTAGCATGATCATAATCAAGGCTTCTATCAGGCCTTAGGGGGCGAATGCCAAGGTGAGGACAAAATTGTAAGGGAGTAAAATTTTGGACACTACACTAACATATATAAACATAGTGCAATGCAAAAAAATTGAGATGCAAATGAAAGAAAACAAGAATGTAAACTTCCTACTCAAATCAAAGCAAAACCTCTAGATAGAGCTCAACAAGATAGAATTCAACAAAACATATTAAAATAAATAATTAACTCAAATGTTACCAAAACTTTCATTATTAAAAGATTCACTCCAAGAACGAGATGGTATGTGGATGCTCCTTTTCTTGAAGATAAATGTTTTAACATTATGTACCTAACACAAGTTATAATGGATGAGAAATTGATGAAGATGCTTGAATTTGGAGAATTTTGGGAAAGGAAATGGATGGTCAAGATTTGATAATGAGATCAATAGAGGAGAGTGGTTCAGAGGAATCTCCTAAATTCAAGGAGAAAATGGAGGGTGGATATGGAGGTAGTTAGAATGTGCATGTTACTAAATTTAGTAAACTATGATTTTGAGGATGAGGGGTTTAAGGAACATGTGCATCTAGTGATGCTAGATTCTAAGGTTTCTTAGAGAAAATGGTGGAACCAAAGGACAAATGTTCCTAGGTCCCCTTTATTCTTGGATTTTATTTGAGGGAATATAGGCCTCAATTAAATAACATCCTTTGATTATTTTAGTCATGTGTGAAGTGGGAAATAGCTGGTGGAAATGAATATTTATTTAATTTAATTTATTTTGAGGAGATTGAAAATGTGCTTAATTAATAATAAGAATGAAATAACTGTGTGGAACGTTAGGTGAAGGAGAATTAGAATTATTTAATTAAGTGTGGAACCTTAGATGAAGGGAAATTAGACTAAGTGATGGAATGAACTGGGTGATGAGAACTAGGTGATGAAATAGACTAGGTGGTGGTGATGAATTAGAAGATGGATTCAATCAATTAAGTCAAAGGAAATTTTTAGTTGTCTACATTTTTTCCTTCTTTGATACAATGCAACTAAGTAGTGTCATTTCAAATATAAAAAAAATAGGATAAGATGAATGAAGCTTCAATGCTAGGTTGCCCCAATCACTTAAGGATGATGATGAAAATGATAACCCCTAAAGATAGTTGTTTGGCAAAATGGAGCCTAAAAGGTTTCTTGAAAAGACAAGGGATGATAAAAATGTATCATGAGGTATAAAAAAATGGCATGAGAGTTGATGATGCACATGTAATGGATAGACTTGATGATGGACCGTAATTGGGCATATTGATTAATGCCACTAAGATGAAATAATAATAAGATTCTAGATTGCATGGATTGACATGTAAGATAATGAAATCTCAAAAGGATTTAACACAAAAATATGACATGATTAGGATTATGGATGAGTATAAGGATGAATAATTAGAGGAATAATGGAAACATGTTGTCCTAGTAACTTCATTTGAAGGAAACCTTTATTATTCTAAAGCACTTAGTACTACATTCACCATGATATAATTGATCAGGATGATGATGTTGTGTCATGTGCATATGGATTGACACACAAACAAACAAGTTACAAATAATATAGTGATCCAAAGGGTTATTGTCATTAGCATGTTATCATATAAATTGTGGAGGCGACAATAACAATGTGATAGATGGAACACTAGGACTGTAGACAAAAAAACAAGACATGAAGACAAAGAAATATAAAAGAAAAGAAAGCTACAAATAGAATGGTGAACTAAAAACATGGTGTCATAAAAATGCCATCATATGAACGATGAAGATGGCCATGATGATGTGAAGTATAGGACATTAGCAAGAGATGCAATAAACAAACAAAAAATAAAATAAAAAAGGACAAAATAAAGAGTGACACAAATGGAAACAAACACGAATATAAATAAAATAAATGATCAAAAGCATGTAAAAGACATGAAGGTGGTATCCAATTTTTTTTGAATCTATTGGTGATGGGGTGGACTGAGAGGGGGGCTGATGGGCCGAGTAGGCTCTAGACAAGGGATGAATTATGGAGATGAAAAAGGTCATGTTGCAATGGGTATATATGGTGTAAGTATTCCCTAAGAAATGTTAGCAAGGGGATGCTCCCAATTAAGCACAAAATGAGGAAATGGGAAGGGAATGAATGGGAATAAAATGGATTAAAAAGATATATGGGAGTGGATGGAGAGATGGGGTGATTTGTTAGTTTTTTTTAGTAGTCTGATAAAGGAGGGTAATGGGAAATGTATCTAAAGGAAAAAGGGATGGAATGGGAATATAGGCAAGGGAATTAAGTGAACAATTCAAGATGTGGAAAATAATGGGATGAATAGAATATGATGGTGGAACAATGATGTATGATCATATAATAGAGCGGTTTCCTTATACACATGATGCCTATTTGCAATATTTTCATCATGATATTGTTGGGATATTGTTGGAGTTATTGGTAGTATGCTGCAATATGTGCTTCAAAGATATCTGAGAGATGTGTTGTCATTGATGTCAATATATTTTCTCTATGTGTCAGTGATGTAGTGAAGTTCAATAAGTTAGTTTGTTTTGTATAATGAAGATCGGAGTTTGAGGATTAAAGGTTTTGTTGAAGATTATCTCTATTTGATTCAGCTCAAGTTTCAGAGGTCCACATGAAGATTTGATTGAGTTATGAGTATATGTGTTGTTGGTGGTTTTTCAGTTGTTCAGTGGTGACAGCGTGTCAATATTTTGGTCTGCATTGCTCTGCATTGTAATATCTTGTTCTGCAGATTTGGAAATATGTTTGGGACATTGGTGTGTGTCCTCAATTCAAGTGGTTTGTGGTTTTGAGGTTTGCAAGTGATTTTTCAAGGTTGACAGTCATTGCAGTTAGTGTTCTTGAGGTTCGGTATAGAGATGTTGGTGATTCTAGTAATTTGTATTGGTGTGGATGTTGCTATGGTAATTCATGCTACTTATGGGTGTTTCTAGATCATACATGTCTTTTGTGTTGATGGTTCAGATTTATCATTGAGCTTGTAATTGATTTTTTGTTCGATTTGATGGTGTTATTCATGTTCTTGGAAGACTAGATGCTTGTAGCATGTTGCGGAAGTTCGAGGCATAATTCTTCGAGGTGTTTCATGTTTGAGGTGATTAATTTGGGTATGTGCTATGTGTTGACAACATTTATTGGTCTGCATATGATAATGTATTAAGCATGATTATATTTTTGTAATTAGGTGGTGAGTGTTGAGCCGACCTTGGTGATTTCTACAAGGTTGATGTCATGTATAAATCAATGTAATATCTTTGTATTGGAGTGTGAAATTGAGTGGATGAGTGCAAGTCTATGTACATTGAATGTATACATCTTGCAGAAAAAGAGTAAGAAGAAAGTTGTTTTGTGCTTCAATGGAACTGAACCGGGCATTGAGGAGATGCTAATTTATAGTTCATTATTTCCGGATGTGATCCGAAATTGCTTGTAAGGCAATGAGCCTTCCTTGTTTTGAGCAGTGAGCTCTAGGCAATGTACCTAAATGCATGTGCATTCCCCATTGTAATACTTCTAATAGAGTATACATATTTTGTGGGTTCATACCCACCATGGTTTTTCCCTTGACCAGGTTTTCCACGCTAAAAATCTTAGTGTTATGTGTGTTTATGTTGTGTTGTTGATTCATTCTTTCATGTTTAATTATCAAATCTGAGAATAAGTTTAATTGTGTAAGTTTTGTGATAGCTGATTCACACGCCCCCCCCCCCCCCCACCTCCTCTTAATTGTTTGCCCTATTTCCATATGATACTTGCGTAAGGTACCACAAGGATTGGTTTTCACAATTAGATGAATTTATTTCTCTTTTCATAGTTTATTAATTTTTGGATTTTTGTTTTTTTATATTTTTTTATCTTTTTTTTAAATATGTTTGGAGGATTGGTGCTAAATGGATCAAGAAAGTTATATTACACTAGTTAGTAGAGGCTCCCATTTGGAATATTGGTGCTAATATGACTTTCCCCTTAATTGTCTTTTAATTGACATACTCGATATAAAAAGTCACTAAAGACATTACCCACTTTGCCATTCAACCAACAAGGGTTGCTTGAAATAAAAAAATGTTTCAAGGGATCAAGTTTGGCAATCAAGTGAATGGTATCATTAAGCATGTAATGACAAATTTTCTATGTCGCATTCAAGTGTGATTGAGGAACCTCCAATACAAGGACATTCAGATGTGATGACGCAACAAATTGAGCAGTTGTTACAACAAGTAGAGGCATTACAAAACAAATGAGCAAAAATGCTTATACACAATAGGATTTATGTAAAATGATTATACACAACAGGATTTATGTCCTAATCCATTTGAAAAAATCTTGTATATGCCTCATTTTCCTAAGAATTTCAATGTACCAATGTTCAACCAATACAAAGGAGAGGGAAGCCCTAAATGTCATATTAGGGAATTTTATGCAACCTGCATTGAGGTTCATTATGATGAGACATATCTTATGTGCTTATTCCCTCAAAGTCTTTTGTGACAGACAATGGATTGGTATGCAAGATTACTTAGAAACATAAAGTCATGGAATGAACTAGCTAAAAAGTTCATTAGTGAATTTTCTTTCAACATTGACAATAAGGTCACCATGATGGATTTGTGTACCACTAAGAAAAAGATAGGGGAATCATTTATAACATTTTTACAATGATGGCATGACCTTGTCACTTGATGTCCCTTTCACATCCCTGAAGAGTAACAAGTCAACTTGTTCATCAAGAATCAGGTGCCAAAATTAATATATGAACTAAAGATCAAAAGTCCTAGTACAATCAACAAACTCATTAAGAAAGGGATGAACATTGAGAAAGATCTTATTCAAAAAGGGGTCAATAAGATTTGCAAAGACAATAATAACAACCCTAGTAGTTCAAACTATAAGAGAAAGTTATGGTCTTAGAATAAGAATGTTACAAATGATGGAGTTGTGGATGCAATAACGATTAGTAATGCACAACCTAAAATCACTCTGAAAGGGCTCACACAATCAAACATGCAAGCACCCACCCAACCTCAACAACATATTGAATTAGTCAGATCACTGAGGGGGGGGTGAATAAGTGGTCAATGAAAACACTTCCTTTTAGATGGATGCAATAAAATAATTATCAAAATCAAATACAACATATAATAGTAGTCTTAGTGATATTAAGTCAATCAAGCATCCATCATAAAGACATAAGAATCATATATAAATAAGACACACGATACAAGATTTGATTGAAAACCCTTAAAGGGTGAAAACCCACTATGAAAGATGTCTTTATTAGGCCTCACTAACCAAAGCCTCACTGGTTACAAGTATGCTTCATTGGAAAAAGATCTCACTTCAATCACATATAAAAGATCTCATTGACCAAACTCTCATTGAGTATTGTTTCAAAGCACCAACCCTAGGAAAACCAACCCATGCACATTATATTCAAGGAAGAATAATCAAGCTATAGAGGGTTACTTTGTTTCATTACATAACATTAAACTCACTACCTTTCGACCGTAACAGTCTGAAACTCTTGTAATCTTTTTATTTGTATTAAAAAATTATAAAGGATCAGTCATTGTAATTTAACACTCTTGCACATCAAGCTTCACGCCAATAAATCTCTCAGTGACATTCACTGAACCCCTTACAAACTTCTTATTTTCTATAACAACAACTTCATAATATCAAGTCTGCAAAAATAAACTCATAAACATATTAAAACATTTTCATTATTTGCAATAAGACTCATTCAAAAAATCAATCCACTCTCTAGCCAACTTTTAATAAATTCTTTATCCTTTTATCATCCATTATCAATCAGTTGAAACAAACTGTTATACATGGAACTTAATCACCAACTATTTGTTCAACTTTTGTCTTAGAAGTTAACCATTAGAATTTGAAAATTCAAAACTTATACATCATACCCACGTAAAAGAGTACATTTAAAATATTAGACACAATCACAAGGAGCATTATAATGTCTAAGGGTATTAATTTTTAAAACCACATTGTTTATAATGAACATCAAAGCTTCTGTCACAAACTATTCTATTATTGTCACAACCTTTTCTATTCCTTTCATAATCTTTTTTTTAATTGGTAATTTGTATTTTGTATTGATTCAAAAAGAGATTTACATTTCATAGTATCATATCATTGGAATTGCACATCGAGGAAAATTTTAGATCATTCCTCTAAATCCCTTACATGCAAAAATCCAAAATTTCATTCCCCTTCCCAACTATGCCTATAGTATACTGACAAACACTAAAAAACATTTTTAAAAAGTAGAACAAATTATGCCCCCTCCTACCCCTCCTCCACCATTGCTTTTCATTTGTCGCTCTCTACTACCATCTTCACCTCATTCTAGTTCACAATCTCTGGGTCGACTCTGCACCCAGAGGGCTCCCCTTGCAGAAGGACACAAATTGTCCTCATCCTCCTTTGTCCCACAGGTCTTCCTCATTTATGCCTTGGAGGGGCCGACTTTGCCTTCAATGCCCGACAATTCTCATAGGGCCCCCATTTGTCTTTCTCCAATCGGGTCTTCCAAGCAATCACAAATGGAATGTATGCCTTCACCCTTTGCATCCTGATTTGGGTCGTTGCTCTCCTCACTTCCCTCTTACATTTTGCACTCCATAGAAGAAATTGTTGGCTTGATGATGATAGTAATGTATTCATCATATGTTGGCATTGATGAAACACTCACACACACACATGATTATATTGACTACCGGTGTACCTTCAATTATTTACACTATCAACCGGTATAATTAGTGGTTATCTCTAACCGATACTTTGTGCTAACCGGTATATGCATAAGAGACAATTTGTGATTATACTAAGTTGGCATCAAGATGAAGATGAAGATGGAGATCAAGCGGAGATTCAAGGACAACAGTTCACATGTTTTACTCAAACCGGTATTTGATTGTTCCAACCTGTATTTGGTAATTTTGTGATGAGTTACCACATTTCGTGATGAGTTACTAGCATCGATTGATGGCGGTAATTTTTGTGATGGGTTATGATCACTTATCTAGATACACTACACCTAGGAAATTGTGTTATGATTTCTTAAGGCCAACATGAAATTATAAGGCCTATATATGTTAGGTCCCAGAGACAACTGAGAGGGGGGGTGAATCGGTTGTCTAATAAATTCAAACTAAAATTAACTTATCCAAAAATTAATGCTTAATGTCGGTAAACCAAACTTTAATGTCGGTAGACAATTTAGCAGTTAATTATAGTACCGGTAAAGTTTAATGCATGAAATAGAAAGACAAATAACATCCACTACACATAACACAAATATTTGTACGTGGAAACCTTGTAAGGGGAAAAACCACTGTGGGAAGCCTTACCCAAAAATCAGATGATACTATTGCAGATAGTATATGTGTACAATATGGAGTCTGCACATGCAGAAAGGCTAGCTGCCTAGAGCTCACTGCTCAATCACAAAATGGGAGTCACACTGACTACAATTGGATGATTAAATCCAATGATAATGTACTGCTTAAAATAGCATCTTCATATGCTGGATTCAGTATCAGTTAAGTTCTGATATGTCTTCTTCAAATACCTTCCTTCAATCTTCAAATGATGTCTCTGTGTATAGCTCTACTTATTTTCACATATACCTTATTACAACCCTTTTCCAATTGCATATCGATCTCACAAATGAGATCTTACATTTATACCATAACCTAAGACCAATTGAGTAGGTCGGCTTACTAAAGATATTACAATAAAATTAATTACAAATAAATCAATATCTGATGCATCATGTCAGCTCAATACATTTATAATAATAATAAATCATCTTCATAACATGTCGTGTTGATCTGGGGTAGATATGCTTGTCGGTGCATAACCTGGACCTATTTGTCGGTAACAACAAATATGCAAACCCGAATAGACCAATAACCAATTCGCCAAAACCAAATGATCAAATCATGTCTTCGACATAACTAAGTAGTCTCCAAGTCATTCCAAGTGCCGGTGAACAATATAATCTGCCAATGAACCAAATCTCGGTGACTGTGCATAAATCACTGAACATGTCAGTGAACATAATCAAGAATCTCCAAGTGTTGATAAGTGTCGACAAGTGTTGACATCAATGATAAAACTAATGCAACACATCCAAAATACCAACAATCTCCCCCTTTGGCATTGATGACAACACAAGATGGAAAAACCATCAAAGTGCCAAAACAGAAATGCCAAAACCAAAAACCAACAATCTCCCAAAGAGATCATTAACTAGAAAAGAAATACATAATGTCTCTCCCTAGGAATAGTCTCTCCCCAAAATGTGTTTTTCCATAATATCTCTCCCCCTTTGACATCAAATGCCAAAGCAATACAATAAACCGGATACAACCAGTTCATTTACAAAATACCAACTCATTACAAAATACCAACTACTCCCCCTGAGAAGTAGCTCTCCTCATCAAAGCTAGAAAAAGATTTCTCTGTTAATTCTATCAGCTGATGACAAACATCAACTTCTAAGTTTCTACCGGTGGGGGTATAACCCCAAGCTGCTCCCTTAGATATTCAAAAGTCTCCTTAGGTAAAGGCTTAGGAAAAATATCTGCAATCTGCTCTTTAGTATTCACATAAACCAATTTCACTTCCTTAGCTTCAACATTTTCTTTCAGAAATTTAATTTGATAGAAACATGTTTAGTTTTAGAGTGAAGTACCAGATTCTTAGATATATCAATTGCTACCATATTATCACAGTAAATGATTATAGGTTCCTTGCAATTTACCTTTATGTCCTTCAACATTTGCTTGATCCATAATACTTGTGTACAATTAGTTGTTGTTGCAACATATTCTGATTTTGTTGTTGATAATGATGTACAACTCTATTTCTTGCTCAACCAAGAAATTAATCTGCTACCAAGAAAAAATGCTCCGTCGGTGGTGTTTTTTCTGTCATCTACATCTCCTGCCCAATTAGCATCTGTGTATGCACATAAATCAAAATATTCATCTCTAGGATACCACAAACCAAGATTTGTAGTGCCTTGTAGATACCGGTAAATCCTTTTTACTACTGATTCATGATTTTCTTTAGGATTACTCTGAAATCTTGAGACAATACATACTACATTCATAATATCAGGTCTTGTTTGTGTCAAATATAGTAAACCTCCTATCATGGATTTGTACCTTGTCAGATTAACATGTGTTGATTCATCCTTCAAAGATAGTTTATTAGTTGTAGTCATAGGTGTGCCTACCGGTTTACAGTTTTCCATGCCAAATTTCTCGAGTAACTCTTTCAAGTACTTAGATTGACATAAGAATATACCTTTATCAGTCTGTGAAATCTACAATCCTAAAAAGAATTTAGTCTCCCCAATCATAGACATTTCAAATTCTTGTTGCATCTTATTAGAAAATTCTTTACATAATCCATCTTCTCCTCCAAAGATTATATCATCAACAAAAACTTCAATAACCAAGATGTCATCATTAGTCACTTTGTAGTATAGATTGTTGTCTGCATTACCTTTAGTGTAACCAAGCTTCAAAAGATATTTGTCCAATCTAGCATATCAAGCTCTAGGAGCTTGCTTTAGTCCATATAAATTTTTCCTTAACCTGCAAACCATATCTTTGTTGTCTGTCAAAGAAAATCCATCGGGTTGTTCAATATAAACTTCTTCTTCAAGATCTCCATTCAGAAATGCACATTTAACATCCATTTGATATACTTTATAGTTCTTGTGAGCTACAAAAGCCAATAATAGTCTGACTGCCTCAATTCTAGCTACTGGTGCAAAGGTTTCATTGTAGTCAATTCCTTCTCTATGAGAATATCCCTTACACACTAATCTTGCTTTGTTTCTGATTACCTTACCATCTTCATTAAGTTTATTTCTAAAAACCCATTTAGTTCCAATTACAGTTTTGTCTTTAGGCCAGGGAGCTAATGACCAAGTATTATTCCTTTCAATTTGTTCCAATTCATCTTCCATAGCTTTAATCCAATATTTATCTTCACATGCCTCATTAATTGATGTAGGTTCAATTTGAGAAATAAGACATACATCTTCATTTGCCAATCTTCCTCTAGTCATAACTCCTTGATACTTATTTCCAATTATGTGATCTTCAGAGTGATTCAATCTTACATACCTGGGTGTTTTTACTTGTTGTTGTTCCTTAGTGACTGTTGAATTTTTAGATGATGTCGGTGTACCTGGATCACTATTCCGTACCGGTGTACTCATAATAGGTTCATTTGTGATTATCTCTATTGCCGGTTCAGAGTCATTTGACCTTGAATTTCCTCTAAATTGTTCATCAATCTTCACATTTGCACTCTCAACAATTTTTTGTAATCTCTTGTTAAAACATCTATATGCCTTGCTCTTAGATGAATAACCAAGAAATATTCCTTCATCACTTCTAGGATCAAATTTGCCAATATACTCATCTCTTCTAATGTAGCATTTACTTCCAAATATTCTGAAATATTTAAGAGTAGGAGTATTACCAAACCATAATTCATGAAGGGTCTTGTCGGTTTCACCTCTTATGTGAACTCCATTGAATGTATAAATTGATGTATTGACCGCTTCTCTCCAATATACATGAGGTAGATTTGCTTCTGATATCATGCTTCTAGCTGCATCCAAGATAGTTTTGTTTTTCCTTTCCACAACTCCATTCCGCTGGGGTGTCTGGGGTGCTGATAACTATCTTCTAATCCCATTCACTTCACATGATGTATTAAATTCCTTAGATGTGAATTCTCCTCATTGATCTGATCTCAAACATTTGATTTTCTTGCCGGTTTCATTTTCTACCATCACCTTAAATATTTTGAATTTTCCAAATGCTTCGGATTTCTCCCTGAGAAAAGTAACCCAACACATTCTAGAATAGTCATCAATGATTAGCATAAAATATATATCTCCTTGTACACTTCTAGTTCTTGTTGGACCACATAAATTAGTATAAATTAAATCAAAAACATTGTTAGTTTTTTTTCTGGAATACTTTTGAAAGATGCTCTAACTTGCTTTCCCAATTGACATTCCTTACATATCGGATTGTGAGGTTTAACAATCTTAGGTAGATCTCTAACTGCCTTAATTGTACTAATTTTCACAATGCAATCAAAGTTTACATGACAAAGTTTCTTATGCCACAACCAACTTTCATCAATATGTGCAATCAAGCATGTTTTCTCATTGTTATTCAAATGAAAGATATTACCTCTAGTCTGATTACAGGTTCCAATTTCCAAACCAGTTCTATTTAAGATTTTGCATTTACCATTCTTGAATTGTAACTGAAATCTTTTGTCAACTAATTGACCAACACTCAAAAGATTATGCTTCAAACCTTCAACATAGTAGACATTATCAATATTGTGCTTACCATCAAAAGATATAGTGCCTTTTCCTTTGATCAAGCAAGCTTTATCATCTCCAAATCTTACTAGACCTCCATTGTAATCCTGAAAAGTTAAGAATTTACTCTTATCACCAGTCATGTGATGTGAACATCATGAATCAATGATCCATTCATCCTTATCTTCAATTTTAGTTGTCAAGGCCTGCTCTACTGGTTGAACAGTAGGTGTCGGTTGATCTTCTGTTATAGCAACAAAAGCCCATCCATTGTCTGTCGGGTCTTCATCAAAATCATCAGTGACTCCATCAGCATAATAATAAGATTTGTCTCTATTCTTCTTAAACTTGTATCTCTGATAATCAAGGTTAGGCTTATATGTTCTCTTAGCTTCTTCTCTTAATCTTCCATGTCTATTAGGACACCTAGAAGCCATATGACCAATCTTATTACAGTTAAAACATTTAAAGGGTGCCTTACCTTCATACTTACTTCCAACTGGACCTTTAGGCATTTTCCTTGCAAATAGTGCTTCAAGCTCTTCCAGTTCTTCATTCTCCTTCCTGATTTCTTCAAGTTCTCTTGCATAGAAGGCTTTCCAATCAGATTTCCTAGATGATGATGATACTGCAAATAATGATGATGCTTTGAAAGCTAAATCAGTCTTTATAGTAGCAATAGGACCAAATTCCTCAAGTTCAAAAGCTGAAAGTTTTCCAAACAAAGTGTCTCTAGATATTGATGCATTAGGCATTGTTCTCAATTCATTCATAGCAGTAACTTTTATTTTATATGCCGGTGGCAATGCTCTTAAATTTTTTGAAACAATCTCATCTTCACTTAAGGTTTCTCCACAACATTGTATACCCAAAACAATTTCATTTACTCTTTCCATAAAAGCAGAAATCCTTTCATCTTCTTCCATTTTCAGATTTTCATACCTGACCCGGAAGCATTCAAGTTTTGCAATTTTGACTGTGGTATCACCTTCATTCAATGTTTCCAACTTGTCCCAAATAGCTTTAGCAATAGATCTATCTGATAATCCCATGATTTGTTGATCTGACAATGCGCTCAAAAGTGTTTCTCTTGCTTTGCAATCATTTTCTTCATCTTTAGCCAAGGTTGGTGGATTAGGTTGACCTTGAGTAGGACCAGTATAACCATTCTTTGTAACATCCCAAATTTTCTTTCTAATGCAATTCAAATGTGTCTCCATCCTGATCTTCCATATGCCATAGTTGGTTCCATCAAGTTTTAGACTGTCCTTCCTGAAATAGTTAGTAGACATTGGATCTCCTCAAGCTGTTAAACTTCTGCAAAAAGAGGATTGTGCTCTGATACCAATTGTTAAGTCCCAGAGACAACTGAGAGGGGGGTGAATCAGTTGTCTAATAAATTCAAACTAAAATTAACTTATCCAAAACTTAATGCTTAATGTCGGTAAACCAAACTTTAATGTCGGTAGACAGTTTAGCAGTTAATTACAGTACTGGTAAAGTTTAATGCATGAAATAGAAAGACAAATAACATCCACTACACATAACACAAATAATAGTACGTGGAAACCCTATAAGGGGAAAAACCACAATGGGAAGCCTTACCCACAATCAGATGATACTACTGCAGATAGTATATGTGTACAATATGGAGTCTACACATGCAGAAAGCCCAGTTGCCTAGAGCTCACTGCTCAATCACAAAATGGGAGTCACACTGACTACAATTGGATGATTAAATCCAATGATAATGTACTGCTTAAAATAGCATCTTCATATGCTGGATTCAATACCGGTTAAGTTCTGATATGTATTCTTCAAATACCTTCCTTCAATCTTCAAATGATGTCTCTATATATAGCTCTGCTTATTTTCACATATACCTTATTACAACCCTTTTCCAATCGCATATCGATCTTACAAATGAGATCTTACATTTATACCATAACCTAAGACCAATTGAGTAGGTCAGCTTACTAAAGATATTACAATAAAATCAATTACAAATAAATCGATATCTGATGCATCATGTCAACTCAATTCATTAACAATAATAATAAATCATCTTCATAATGTGTCGTGCTGATCTGGGGTAGATATGCTTCCGGTGCATAACTTGGACCTATTTGTCGGTAACAACAAATATGCAAACCCGAATAGACCAATAACCAATTCGCCAAAACCAAATGATCAAATCATGTCTTCGACATAACTAAGTAGTCTCCAAGTCATTCCAAGTGTCGGTGAACCAAATGTCAGTGACTATGCATAAATAATTGAACATGTCGGTGAACATAATCAAGAATCTCAAAGTGTTGATAAGTGTTAACAAGTGTCAACAAGTGTTGACATCAATGACAAAACTAATGCAACACATCCAAAATACCAACAATATATTGACATCGCAATGAAATATTTTGATAAGTGAAAAGTGTTATGTTATGTGCGAAAGGAAAAAAGAGTTTAGTTACAGAGTATGCATAAGAGCAGTGTTGAATATGTTTAAAAGGATCTGATCAAGCAAGTATTGTGCTACTCAGAACAAATCAAACCATTCTTGTTGTTTTCTAACAATTACAGCAGAATCAAATCCCCTAACCGGGTAATCTCTAACAAGCTTCAATGTATAAATCCTTTAACAGGGGGATCCATTAGTTTGGATTCAGGAATCCTCCACCGAGGTTACTCCTAACAGGGTACTACCTTTAACAGGGTATAAGCTTCTAATCAAGCTTTGGGATCTCTAACAAAATTCGCTCCTAGCAGAGCACTTTGTAGACCTTAATTGGTCAGTTATCTATTACTGCAGATAGTTAACTTGTGAGTTCAATCTCACCGTGGTTTTTACCTTTTTGGGTTTTCCACGTACAAACACGTGTTATGGTGGATGCTTTACTTTTTGTGGATGTTGTTATATCATTTTGGATTGCATGCATTGTGTTTAAAAGCTTTGTTAAGTTCATCTACCAGTTAGTGTTTGAAGTAGTTTAATTTTTGGTGTCACTAATTCACCCCCCCCCCTCTCAAAGCTTTTCAAGTCCATCAGAAATGACCTAAGAGGAGGGATGAATTCACTCACATGTAACCATACCCCTTCTAGGCATGCAAACCCTTCCTTGTCACACGCTAGTTTCAACAAACTCTCCATCCCCATCAACCACTCTTTCCTCATGCATCTATTCATGATCTATGTCATAGAGTCTCTAGGTTCTAACTCCAGGCACCATGCCATGAACATTTATGCAATGTCTGCATTGGTGCGGTACTTGAATTCTTCGTTTAGGTACTCCTCCCCAAGCACGTTCTTGTCACAATCTTGACAAAATGCAAAAACTTGTATTTCAAGCCCTTGATTTTAAAATCCAATTGACTTATCTACATTAGTACCTCAAAGGAACATAACACTAGTGTATGCAACGTATCTTGATAACCATCAACCCTTTTGCAAATAACATATAACATCAACCTTATTGTTCATAAATTATCAACCCAAATTACCTCAAATGTAGAACCTTACAACTATGATTGTATTAATGCCAATCTAGATCAAATTGTTATTTCAATAGATGTAAAGACATGTCTTCTAGAAACAACTACTACAAAAACCTTTGAACTATTAAATTGAAAAGTTCGGACAAACACATTCACCATTTGACATCAATGACAGCCATTACAACTCTCAATTATTCTTTTTAGTCTTTTATTGAAACACTTATATGATAGGTCAATGATGAACCACTAGTACCAAACCGGTACTGAGAGGGGGGGTGAATCAGTACAAAAACAAATACAGTCAAAAACCGGTTTGACAGCAAATGCTCCAAATGACTGACAAACAGGGATACCATTAAAGAAGAGTGCAACCAGTAACATCCAGTATAACTCAATCAGTCATGAACCGGTCACTCAATAAGCTTTCCTCTTAGCTCAATACTATAGTATCATTATATTCTCATGCATAAACTAGTAAACTTGACCATCAGATCTTCACAACAATGAGTTCAATATGTTTTATAGACAGGCATAAAACATAGAACCTTCATGTGCTTAACAGGTAAAACAAAGCATCACAAGACAGAAGCATTTCACATGATACACATATTTTTCACGTGGAAACCCAACTGGGAAAAACCACGGTGGGGATGAATACCCACAAGCTGCTTTTTGAACTCTTTAGAAGTCCGCTCTATTAGGAGCCTTGTCCGGTTAAGGACATTACAATAGGTTTTGGTAGGAACCGATCCTGTTAAGGATCACCCGGTTAAGGGATACCCGGTTAAGGGTTAAACCCGGTAGGATCACCTTGTTAGAGGATTTCAAGAACTCAATAGCTAAAAGGATCTCCTAAGCTTCTCTATCTTCTCAGAACTCATTAGCCTTGAGTTACCCGGTTAAGGGATTTGAAACAAGCCGGTTAAGACCACCCGATTTAAGGGATTTTGAATCAAGCCAATTAAGGCTACCCTGTTAGGGGATTTTACAACTGTTGAAGTGGTTAGAGATCAACAGGTATTACAATGATCTATTAACAACACTTAATGCTAATGCAGATCCGTTTAGGCTCCTCTTTTCCTTCTACACATTCTCTTTGCAGGTATCTCTTCTCTCCTTTGGTCTGGCAAGAATCACGTATCACTTTCCTTGGATACACACTCACAACTTTTGCCAACAACCTCAGAAAGAAATCCAACATTGACCTTATAGGAAACATACAGGTCGGTAGCAAAAACCCTAAACCCTAAACCTGTTAGGTTAAGCAATTCAAACGGTTCAATCCTGACCGTTGAATCATGTTGCATTAAATGCAACAATCTTGAATCGATCTCAAGACATTCGCCATCGTCCATTATCCACCATTTTCATGGCAGCTGATAACCCATCATGCGTTATCACCGTTTGACAGACTTCACACATTCCCGAGGTAGATAGGAATAGTCATCTTCATGCAAGATCCTTCACGCACACAAAGCTTACATGGCAACATGATCTGTCCTTAATCATACTGCTAACTCATCACACAAAGATCACCGATTGAGTCACATAGACTTGAGGTACTCCAACCGGAAACCCCAAAGTGGAAGCTACCTACCAATCGGTAGTCATACAATGCTTCCATGTGTCGATTCCCATAACTACATGTCGGTTCACCTTGAACAAATGTGCTGCTTCACTTTCCTTGAACAAATATGCCGCTTCACTTTGGCATATAAACCGGTTCATACATATGTCGGTTCCTCTCTCTTCACTTATCACATGTGTCGGTTCACACTATGTCCCATATTGACATCAATGACAAAATACAATATCATTATGTCTTCATGCTGGTTTACATAATGCCATGTCGGTTCACATAATGCCAACAATCTCCCTCTTTGGCATTGATGGCAATATACAAAAGATATCTTCTCTGCTTCACATCTTCTCCCCATTTGTTGCAAATATCTTTTCGCTTCATTCCTTCTCCCCCTTTGACAACAATGCCAAAGTGGAGGTACAATCATCACTG
Organism: Cryptomeria japonica; assembly: GCF_030272615.1. Taxonomy (NCBI): domain Eukaryota; kingdom Viridiplantae; phylum Streptophyta; class Pinopsida; order Cupressales; family Cupressaceae; genus Cryptomeria; species Cryptomeria japonica. Next base: position 321,842,274 of record NC_081409.1, on the reverse strand, counting down.
TTCCATCATGCTGCTTCCCCTGAGGAGTAGCATCCTTCAACACACCAATCAATCAAAACTTTGTCTTTCCAGTACCTGACTGATGTGGAACAATCACTTTTAGTTCACCTCCTGAAGGGGTAATACCCCTAATTCACCTCTCAAATGCACAAAAGTTGTCTTTGGGAGAGGCTTGGTGAATATGTCTGCTAATTGTTCCTTATTGGACACATGCTCCAGTGCAATTTATTTATTCTGAACCTTTTCCCTAATACTTAAGCTCAAAATGCTTGGTTCTAGAATGTAAAACCGGATTCTTTGATATATTGATAGCACTTGTGTTATCAAAGAATATACTTACCGGTTCAGATACAGGGATCTTGAAGCCTTCCAATACATGCTTCATCTAGATTGTCTGAGTGCAGTTCATGAAAGCTACAACATACTCCACTTCCGCTGTAGACTGAGAGATACGACTTTGCTTTTTACTCATCCATGAGACCAGTCTACCACCGAGAAAGAATGCACCACCGGTTGTGCTCTTCCGATCATCCACATTACCGGCCCAATCAGCATCTGTGAACACTTTCAGATTGAAATTATTGTTGTATGGGTACCACAATCCATAGTCAACTGTTCCCTTCAGATACCTAAGAATTCGCTTGACTGCAATCAAGTGAGATTCTCTTGGACTCTTCTAGAACCTTGCAGTGATGCCAACTGCATGTGCAATATCCGATCTGCTATGCACTACATAATGCAACTTACCAATCATTGACCGGTATTCCTTCTCATCAACTAGTGCAGAATCATCCTCCTTTGTCAATTTGCAACCAGTCACCATCGGTGTACCAACCGGTTTGCTGTCTTCCATGCCAAAAGTCTTCAACACCTCTTTGACATATTTGGACTGAGTGATGAAGATTCTATCTTCCATCTGCTAGATCTGCAATCCAATGAAGAACTTAATCTCCCCTATGAGTGACATCTCAAACTCTTTCTTCATCTCATCAGCAAACTCATGACTCATCTTGTCATCTCCACCAAAGATGATGTCATCAACAAAAACTTCTCAGATTAGAATATGATCTCCTTCAGACTTCAAGTAGATATTGGTATCTTCGCTTGTTCTCTCAAATCCAATCTTCACAAGATGGGAATGTAGGCTCTCATACCATGCCCTAGGTGCTTGCTTTAGACCATATAATGCTTTATGTAGCCTACATACCATGTCACTGTCTTCAGATAGGGTAAACCCATCTGGTTGCTCAATATACACCTCCTCTTCAAGTACACCATTTAGGAATGCAGATTTTACATCCATTTGATATACCTTGAATCTCTTAAAAGTTGCATATGCAAGAAGCATACGAACTCCTTCCAATCTGGCTACAGGAGCAAAGGTTTCCCCATAGTCTTCACCTTCTTCTTGAGCATATCCTTTGCATACCAATTTGGCTTTATTTCTAATCATTGAGCCATCCTCATTCAACTTATTTCTGAACACCCATTTGGTGCCAATGACATTTTTATGCTCTGGTCTAGGTACCAAGGACCATGTACCATTTTTCTCTATCTAGTCAAGTTCTTCTTCTATTGCCTTGATCCAGTCTTCATCTTTATGAGCTTCTTTGAATGACTTAGGCTCAAATTCAGATATCATACATGAGTTTTCTCTGATCTTTCTTCTGGTAAGGATTCCTACATCCTTATCACCTATTATCTGCTTGGGATCATGATTGAACTTGACATACCGAGGAATGGTCTTAACTGGTTCTTCTTGCTTTTCTTCTTCATCCTCATCTTCATCAGTATCAGCATTCACCGGTTCAGGAACACTGTTACTGGTACTTGGTTGACTGACAACCGGTTCCCAGAAGGTTGCAGCCAGTTCATTTACAACTTGCTCACTGTCGGTTTCCTCAGTCTTCTCAGAGGATTCATCAACTCTTACATTTATGCTTTCCATAATTCTCTGAGTCCCATTGTTGTAGCACTTGAAAGCTTTACTCTTGGTGGAATATCCTAGAAATATTCCTTCATCACATTTAGCTTCAAATTTGCCTTGATGTTCACTCCTCTTGATGTAACATTTGCTACCAAATACCTTAAAGTAGTTAACCACAGGTGTCTTACCGGTCCAATACTCATAAGGAGTTTTGTCCTTACCCTTTTTGATGAGTACCCGGTTCATAGTGTAGACTGCAATGCTCACCACTTCTCTCCAAAAGGTGTGAGCAACCTTTCCTTGGATCAACATGGTTCTAGCTGCTTCAACCACAGTCTGGTTATTCCTCTCTGCTAGGCCATTTTGCTGTGGAGTCCGGGGGGCAGAAAACTGTCTCTTGATGCCAAATTCTTCACAATACTTGTTGAATTCACTGGAAGTGAATTCCCCTCCTTGATCAGTTTTGAGACATTTGATCCTTTTACTACTTTCCTTCTCCACTAATGCTCTAAAAGCTTTGAATTTCCCAAAAGCTTCAGACTTGTCTTTCAAGAATGTGACCCACATCATTCTTGAGCAGTCATCGGTGAGAATCATGAAGTACCTATCACCCTGCACACTTCTAGTTTTCATAGGACCACATAAATCAGTATGCACAAGATCAAGCAAGTTGTCAGTAGTGAAAGATTTACCTTTAAAGGTTGAGGAAGACATTTTCCCCAATTGACATTCTCTACATAAGGTATTATCCAGTTTGCTCAGCACCGGCAACCCTCTAACTGCCTTGATCTTACTAGCCTTCACAATGTTATCAAAGTTCACATGGCAGAATCTCCTATGGCATATCCAGCTATCATCAAGCTTAGCCATAAGACATGTACTTATATTTGCATTCAGATGAAATAGGTTACCTTTAGTCTGCATGCCAGTGGCTACCAATTTACCATCTTTACCTTTGATTCTGCAAACTCCATTCTTGAATTGCAGAGTGAGACCACTGTCATTTAGCTAGGCAACACTTAGAAGGTTGTGTCTAAGACCATCAACCCAGTACACATTGTCTGCACTACTCTTTCCATTCAAAGAGATGGACCCTCTACCTTTGACCATGCATGGTGCATCATTGCCAAAGCGAACCACACCACCATCATACTCCTCTAAGGATAGAAACTTGCTCCGGTCACCAGTCATATGGTGAGAACAACCACTGTCAATGATCCACTCATTGGAATCATCAAACTAGGAGACAAGAGCCTTCTTGTCTGCCACATCTTCCTTTACAGCAACAAACACAATGTCTTCATTCTCTTCATCTTCCGATTCCTCATCTGTGACACCTTCATCAACTGCCACAAAACAATTTCTCTGGTTTCCTCCTTTGAATTTCTTGAACCTTTCCGGTTTATCCTTGTTGTCACTATTAGGACAGTTCATAGCAATATGTCCTATCCAGTTACAGGAGAAACATTTCAAAGGAAGCTTACCTTTGTATTTACCAGTCCCTTTTGGAAATCTCCTGGCAAGAAGAGCTTCAAATTCCATCAGAAACTCTTCATCCTTCATTTCTCTGTTCTGATTAGGTTCCCCACTAGTGCTAGCCTCTTTTCCTTTTCTGGATGGTATAGCAAAAGCTTTAAAAGTTGATTCTGTCTTTTGAACACTACCATCAAAACTATTCAGCTCAGAGGCTGTCAACTTGGCTATGATGGAATCCAAGGATGCCTTAGACTTGTCTATTGATCTCAGCTCCTGAATAGCAGCAACCCTTATTGCATAGACCGGCAACAGGGATCTCAGGACTTTGCTTACCACAGTGGAATCTTCTATTTTTCCACCTGCACTCTTTATTTCTCCAACAACTATTTTGATTCTTATTCCATACTACTGAATGGTCTCTCCTTCAACCATCTGCATGTCTTCAAACTTTCCTCTCAAGCTCTCTTCCTTAGCCTGTTTTACATGCTCATCACCACCATAGATATTTTCAAGAGCATCCCATACCTCTTTGGGATTTGCCTTGTCCTGAACATCAATAAATTCAATGTCAGATAGGCTACTGATGAGGGCTTCCATGACTTGCCCATTTTCTTGAATCTCTCTCTTTTGGTCATCGGTGAGAGTACCGGTAGGAACAACATATACATTTTCAACATAACTCCAGTGTTGAACACCCATGCTTTTGATGAATATCTTCATCCTGTCTTTCCATATACCAAAATTTTCCCTGTTAAACTTTGGACCTTCCCTCTTCATCATTTGACTAGGATCTTTTCCTCAAGCGGTTAAGCTTACAACACAGAGGACCTGGAGTGCTCTGATACCAATTGATAGGTCAATGATGAACCACTAGTACCAAACCAGTACTGAGAGGGGGGGGTGAATCAGTACAAACACAAATACAGTCAAAAACCGGTGTGACAGCAAATGCTCCAAATGACTGACAAACAGGGATACCGGTAAAGCAGAGTGCAACTGGTAACATCCAGTATAGCTCAATCAGTCATGAACCGGTCACTCAATAAGCTTTCCTCTTAGCTCAATAATACAATATCATTATATTCTCATGCATAAACCAGTAAACTTGACCATCAGATCTTCACAACAATGAGTTCAATATGTTTTATAGACAGGCATAAAACATAGAACCTTCATGTGCTTAACAGGTAAAACAAAGCATCACAAGACATAAGCATTTCACATGACACACATATTTTTCACGTGGAAACCCAACTGGGAAAAACCACGGTGGGGATGAATACCCACAAGCTGCTTTTTGAACTCTTTAGAAGTTCGCTCTATTAGGAACCTTGTCCGGTTAAGGACATTACAATAGGTTCTGGTAGGAACTGATCCTATTAAGGATCACTCGGTTAAGGGTTAAACCCGGTAGGGTCACCTTGTTAGAGGATTTCAAGAACTCAATAGCTGAAAGGATCTCCTAAGCTTCTCTAGCTTCTCAGAACTCATTAGCCTCGAGTTACCCAGTTAAGGGATTTGAAACAAGCTGGTTAAGACCACCCAATTTAAGGGATTCTGAATAAAGCCAGTTAAGGCTACCTTATCAGGGGATTTTACAACTATTGAAGTGGTTAGAGATCAACAGGTATTACAATGATCTATTAACAACACTTAATGCTAATGCAGATCTGTTTAGGCTCCTCTTTTCCTTCTGCACATTCTCTTTGCAGGTACCTCTTCTCTCCTTTGGTCTGGCAAGAATCACATATCACTTTCCTTGGATACACACTCACAACTTTTGCCAACAACCTCAGAAAGAAACCCAAGATCGACCTTATAGGAAACATACAGGTCGGTAGCAAAAACCCTAAACCCTAAACCTGTTAGGTTAAGCAATTCAAGCAGTTCAATCCTGACCATTGAATCATGTTGCATTAAATGCAACAATCTTTAATCGATCTCAAGACATTCTCCATCGTCCATTATCCACCATTTTCATGGTGGCCGATAACCCATCACGCGTTATCACCGTTTGACAGACTTCGCACATTCCTGAGGTAGATAGGAATAGTCATCTTCATGCAAGATCCTTCACGCACACAGAGCTTACGTGGCAACACGATCTGTCCTTCATCATACTGCTAACTCATCACACAAAGATCACCGATTGAGTCACACAGACTTGAGGTACTCCAACCAAAAACCCCGAAGTGGAAGCTACCTACCAACCGGTAGTCATACAATGCTTCCATGTGTCGGTTCCCATAACTACATGCCGGTTCACCTTGAACAAATATGCCGCTTCACTTTCCTTGAACAAATATGCCGCTTCACTTTGGCATATAAACTGGTTCATACATATGTCGATTCCTCTCTCTTCACTTATCACATGTGCCGGTTCACACTATGTCCCATATTGACATCAATGACAACATACAATATCATTATGTCTTCATGCCGGTTTACATAATGCCAACATTATATGCCTAACTATTCTTTTTAGTCTTTTATTGAAACACTTAATTCCAAAAATCTTAAAATACTTAATAGAGGTTGACTTACCATACCATAATTCATAAGTTGTGTGCTTAGATTTGACTCTTAATTGAGCTATTTTTAGGGTGTATATAGGTGTATGAGCAACTTCCTTCCAATACATGTTAGATAACTTTGCTTCATCTAGCATGGTTCTAGCCACCTGTTTCATTGTTATGTTATTTCTCTCTACCACCCCATTTTGTTGAGGTGTTCTAGCAGCAACATGTTGTCTTTTAATTCCATGTTGCTCACAATAATATTCAAACTCATTTGAGGTATACTCACCACCCTTGTCTGATCTTAAACATTTAATCTTCATATATGATTCTTTTTGAACCATTTTTCTAAACACTTTGAACCTGGTGCAAATGCTTCTGACTTGTGTTTTAGGAAGCTTACCCAAGTCATCCTTGTATAATCATCAACAAAAAATATTAAATACCACTCTCCACCAATAGCCCCTATCCTAGTTGGCCCACACAAATAATTTTGTACAAGTTGTAATGGTCTAGTGGATAATGTTCTTTGGATGCAAAACTAATCCTTGCTTTCTTTCCATATTGACACTCCTTATAGGTTCTATTTGTTGGCTTATGTATAAGTGGCATACCTCTAATATTTTAAGTTTTTCTTATCTTGACCAAATTGTCAAAGTTTAGATGTACAAGTCTTTTTTGCCATAACCAACTCTCTTCCACCTATCCCATAAGGTAGATATCTTTATGTTTTTCACTACTTGTAACATCCTTCAAACTATAGACATTACCACTAGTCCTCATACCAGTTGCAACTATCTTTCTTGATGTCTTCTTTATCTCACATACTTGAGCATTGAATATAACATTATAACCATTCTCACATATCTAACTCACACTTAAGAGGTTGTGTTTTAATCCCTCTACATAGTACACATCATGAATAGGCATATCACCATCCAATAATAAGGTTCCTAAACCTTTGATATGTTTAGAAGTATTGTCTTGAAAGTTGACAACTCCACCATCATAACTATCAAACTAGATAAACTTCTCTTTGTCACCCATCATGTGATTTGAACAACCATTGTCTATCACCCATAAATCTTTCTTTTTGGTATGCAGTGCTACTTGGACAAACATTGACTCTTCAACATGCTTTACTTTCTTTGGTTTCCAGACTAACTTAACTTTATTCATCTTTGTCACATCATTATTACTCTTCTCTCTATGTTGATCAACACTAAATCTACAAGATTTGGCTATATGACCAAGGTTATGATAGTTAAAGTACCTCAAATTCTTTATCAAGTCGAAGGAATATTTATTCATGACACTTGATTTCCTTCTCATAACTAGTCTACACCCAGTAACCTTATGACCATATTGGTTACAATGATAGCAATAGAAAAAGAAAAGAGTATTAAAAGTGATTGGTAGTCTTCTATTTCCAACGTATGACCTTTTGATTGTCCTTTGCAATATTATCGGTACTTGTGTTTTGGACTGTATCTTTGTGATTAGACTTAGAGTTTGTTTATGCTTGATTGCTGCTACAACTTCCTATCATTATTGAACTTTGTCCAAAATCATATTCTTTGAGTTTGATTTTATCTTCATATTTTTCTAACCTTTTTCTCATCATGACAATTTCTACTTCTAATTTTTTACATTCATCTATTTTGAATGCTAATTGATCCTTGATTACTTCCTCGTCTCTTCTTCTTTCTTCAAGTTGAATTTTCAAAAGGCATCAATCAACTCATTTGACTCCTTAATCTTGATGACCAGATTATCATTATCTTTCTTTTCTTGATTCTCTTGTGTGTTGATAATCTTTTTCAATATTTTAGTCTCCTTAAATGCATAGAGAAGTTCACCTTCAAGATCAACATCCAGAAATTTGGATTCACTATCCAACTGATCTGCACTAGAAATTTCTATAGCCATAAATAGAACTTCACCTTCTTCACCATCTGAATCTTCAGGGTTACTATCAAGCACATCAGCATTCAAACTCTTTTTTTTCTAGGAGAAAAACTTTCCTTTAGCATTGAATGTCTTCTTAATACTTTGTTTTTCACTACCCTCTTCATCACCATAGGTTTCGTCGAAAGGACACTTGGTTGCAAAATGTCCTATTTCGCCATAGTTGAAACATTTGAAAATAAGTTTTCCTTTATAATTCCCTAGCCCCTTTTTTAATTTTCTAATAAAATAAGATGCTAACTCATCTATGTCTTCAGGATCTGAAAATTTTTCTTTATGCTTTGTCTCATACTTAAAAGTTGTCTCTCTATTGGAAGACTCCTTACATATTCTCATCTCATAAGTTGTGAGATCCATGTAAATCATCCATTAAATAATTGTTTATATCTTTTACTTCTTCAATTGCAGATGTTTTTTAATTATACCTAGATGGTAGTGATCTTAGAACCTTTTTTACGACATCTTTATCCTTTACCTCTTCTCCTAGACACGAATAGCATTAACAGTTTCATCAACCTTAAGAAGGTAATCTGCTATCTTCTCTTCCTCATGCATTTTTAGTTCTTCAAATTGTCCTCTAATATTTTTAATTTTGGCCTGCTTCACTCTATCATTTCCGAAATAGGTATTATTCAATTTGTCCAAGACTTGTTTTAAATATTTGCAATGCACTACTTTTACAAAGACATTCTTAGAAAAACAACACAATGTAGTATGTTTTGCCCTGGCATCAGTTTCATAGTCCCTTTTACCATCAGGATTAGTTGGTATAGTAATAGAAACATTATAACCATTAACAACTGAGCTCCATACTTCAACTCCTAGAGACACCAAGTAGGTTTGTATCCTACTCTTTCAAAAAGCATTATAATTTCCATCAAACAGAGGTGCTTTTGCAACTAAAGAACCTTCTTGTGTCATACCTTCCAAGATCAACCTAAATTTGTACCTCTTACAAGTAACCTTGCTCTTATACCACTTGTTAGATTAGTCAAACCATTCAAAGGGGAGGCGGATGAACCTATGGTCAATAAAAACACTTCCTTTTAGATGGATCCAATAAAACAATGATCAAAATCAAATACAATAGATAATACCAGTCTTAGCGATATTAAAACAATAGCATCAAGCATCCATCACAAAGATAGAAAAATAATATATAGATAAGCCACACAACACAAGATTTGAGTGGAAAACCCTTAAAAGGTGAAAATCCACTATGAAAGATATCTTCATTAGGTCCGGCTAACCAAAACCTCATTGGCTACAAGTATGCCTCACCAACAAAAGATCTCATTGATCACATGTACAAGGTCTCACTAACCAAACCCTCATTGGGTACTGTTTCAAAGCACCAACCTCTACACATTATATTCAAGGGGTTACTCTATTTTATTACATAGCAGTAAACTCACTACCTTTTGATTGTAACAGTCTGAATCTCTTGTAACCTTCTAATGTGTATTCAATAATTACAAAGGATCAATCATTGTAATTCAACAATCATGCACATCAAGCTTCGCTCCAATAAAATCTCTCAATGATAGTCACTAAACCCCTTACAAACTTCTTATTTTATGTAACAACAACTTCATAATATGGACTCTGCAGAAAAAAACAAACTCATATTTACATATTATTTAACATTTTCCTTCTTTGCAATAAGACTCGTCCAAAAATTCAATCCACTCTCTAACCAAATTTTAATAAATTCTTCATCATTTCATCATCCATCATCAATCAGTTGAAACAAACTGTTATACATGGAATTGAATCAACAACTGTCTGTTCAACTTTTGCCTTAGTTGTTAACCATTAGAATTTGAAAATTCAACACTTATATATCATACTCGCATAAAAGAGTACATTTAAAACCTTAGACACAATCACGAGGAGCATTATAATTTCTAAGGGTATTAACATTTAAAACCACGTTGTTTATAATGAACATCAAAGCTTTCATTACAAACTATTATGTTCCTATCACAATCTTGAGAGAATGCAAAAACTTATATTTCAAGCCCTTCATTACAAACTCCAATCCACTTATTTACATTAGTACCTCAAAGGAATATAACACTAGTGTATGCAATGTATCTTGATAACCATTAACCCTTCTACAAATAACATATAACATCAACCAAATCTAGAACCTTACAACTATGATTGTATTAATGACAATCTAGATCAAGTTATTATTTCAATAGATGTAAAGACATATCTACCAAAAATAACTACTAAAAAAACCTTTGAACTACTAAACAACAAAATTCTAACAAACACATTCATCGTTTGACATCAGTGACAAACATATGCCAACACAACACGCCTAAATTGCAAATGCATTTCAAGAAAACTAATAATGTCGACCTCCCAAATCAAAGGATGTGCCTCCCAAATAGTTTACACCATTAAGGGAGCTTATTGAATCAGTGTTGAAATAATTTCTACAATAAAATTTAATCCAATTATCTGAGATAAGGAATGAACCCATGATTAAACTAGGCTGGTGGAATGATAATGCCTATTGTGAATATCATCATATGAAAGGGCATAAAATTGCTTCTTACTATCATTTGAAACATCTAATACCAGATCTAATTGACCAAGGCATGATTGATGTGGAGTCTCCTACAAAAACATCCAATTTTGATAATACAATTTTTGAGACTCAATTGCTTGACCATGGGAAGGGAAAAGTTGTTGGCATATGTGCAAAGTATGATGACATGATGATATTGTATGTTGTCATTGATGTTAATATGTTGAAGAGTGAACCAGTATATTGAAGTAAGCAACTTGCAAGAGAACCGGTATGATGTTGTGAACCTGTATATGTGAAAAAGTGAAGCAGTATGTCTGTCCAAGTGAACCGGTATGTTGGAATGTGAACCGATATATGGAATGTTTTGTATCAAGGTTTCATATGGTATGACTACCGGTTGGTAGTCTTAGCTTCAGGGTTTCCAGTTGAAGTGTTCCAAGCCTGTGTGATTCAACTGATGACATCATGTGATGAGTTAGCATTGTAATGAAGAACAGATTGTGTTGTCATGTCAGCCTTGTGCACATGAAGGATCTTGCATGAAGGAGATAGATCCTATCTACCTCAGGAATGTGTGAAGTCTCTGTAAATGATGGAGAACACGTGATGGGTTATCAGCCTCCAAGAAGCGATGAAGAGCAAACGTTAGAGAACGTCTTGAGATGTGTTCAAGACTATTGTAATCAATGCAATATGTTCAATGGTTAGGATTGAATCGATTGAATTGCTTAACCTAAATGTTTAGGGTTTAGGGTTTATGTTATCGATCTATCTTTCCGATAAGGTCGATGTTGTTTTTCATGTTGAGGTTGTTGGCAAATGTTATGTGTGTATCTAAGTGCAGAGATACGTGATTCTTGTTAGGCCAGATAAGATAATAGATACCTACAGAGTGTGATTGTAGAAGGAAGAAACTAAAGCGGATCTACATTGGCATTGAAGTGATGTTACCAGATCATTGTAATACCTATTGACCTCTAACCACTTCAACAGTTGGAAAATCCCTTAACAGGGTAGCTTTAACCGGCTTGCTGAAAATCCTTTAACAAGGTGACTCAAAATCTTTGAGTTCTTAAAATCCTCTAACAAGGTAACCTTTAACAGGGTTTAACCCTTAACCGGGTATTTTAGCCATCCCTTAACCGAGTGATCCCTAGCAGGATCAGTTCCTAACAGAACCTATTGTAAAGTCTTTAACTAGACTAGGCTCCTAACAGAGCAGACTTCAAAAGGGTTCAAAGAACAACTTGTGGGTATTCATCCCCACCGTGGTTTTTCCCAGTTGGGTTTCCACGTGAAAAAAAATGTGTGTTATGTGTGATGCTTTGTTATTTTTTGTCAAGCAGTAAAGCATGTTGAACCAGTAAGTCTTTACATTTTTGTTGATGTATTACTAGTGTATGCATATGGGTGGAGTGGAAATAAGATGTTAGATTGTGTGGAAAGCTAAGAGTTATCAATTTATGTCTTTCACATTCTTACTGTGTTTAACCGGCAGTAATATGGTTTAGACTGGTATTATCGCTTGCCAGTCAAGTGCAGTGTTTTCAGTGAAACCGGTTCAAGGAAAAGTGTTTTTGTCTGTACTGATTCACCCCCCCCTCTCAGTACTGGTTTGGTACTAACTGTTCATCATTGATTCATCAAAAGCCTCTAGTTCTACGACTAAGCCTAATGAAAATTTTAATTATACAAAAACTGCTCATGAATATATGTTAAATTGCATCCATGTGTTAGAAAATTATGTGTCTACCATCAAAGAGCCAAATAACTAATGTGTAGTAACCACCCGATGCTCTAAGATCACAATCCAAGGAGCCCCTCCAAAGTAAAAAATGACCAGTCAATATAACCTCCTTGATCATTTGAGCAAAACTCCAACCTAGATTTCCACTCTTGAGTTGTTGTGTATGTCCCCTACCCATAGAATTGTCCTAGATAAGGCTTTGCGAGAGTCCATGGTTCCCACAAACATAAATGATGACCAGTTTCAGGCCATGATAGGTCATGTCGTTGTCGATGACTCTTGATAGAAAGTGGAGTAGGGCTAAACATTTGTACCTTGAGAGTTGTAACAAGTCTTATAAATTCTAAATAAGATATAGATTCTTCCAGGAAAATAACAATAAAGGCCTATGATGACATAGAACATCCCTCTAAGGGAGTTATCATATTACCCATGGAGGCTGGTCATGTCACTAAAAATATATTAATGCAATCTTTAGAGCTTGATCTACCTTAAAACATGATTCTTAGTCTTCCCTGGATCCACATAATGAAGGTGGTACCATCAACATCCCATTAGTGTCTAAAGTATCCTTACAATGAGACAAAGATTACTATCCCTAGAGATCCTAATCTATTTCAGTTTTATGCCAACCTAAAAGGGACTCTTGAGCAACAAGTTCCTATCAATAGAGAAGCACCCTCATCCAACTCCTCTCAATATGTGGACCCTTCAACATTGGAAAATTTGACAAAAGACAAGTTTAAATTTCAAGATCAAGGATGTGGTGAATACAACATGGACTGATAATTTCACATTGGGAAGTTTCCTACTTCCCTAAAGTCTTATGGAAAACCACATCTTCTACAGAAGGAACCTAAGGTTGTCATTCAGTGCAAACCCCTTACCACATTTGCCAAGTGGGTGAGTTGAATAAGGAGAACATTGAAGAGGACCTATCTGTCTGGATATATAAAGACGAGGAGGATGTACCACCTGTGCAGTTGCCTCTAGAAATTTATGGAAAAGGATTCACCATCATGTTGAAGAAAGGATATGATGGGAACAATGGTCTTGGCCTGTAAAAACAAGGTGTCATAGAACCAATCATACCAAAGGCGTAGCCTCTAAATAGAGGATTAGGATTTAAACCATTATGAACTAGCTTCTCAAATGCTAAGTTAACCTTATGGAAAAAAGGGAGCACCTCTAATGATGATACAAAATCTGAGGAGAACCACATTGAAATTGACTCCAATGAGTGGGAATGAGATTCTTAGTCCTCCAATTCCTATGCCCTTGACAATGTCTTCACTGATCCTTATGATTTACCCCTTGAGGACAAACATATAGACATTCCTACTCCTATTGAAACCTGACTTAGAGCTTGGATCCAAGACTTTTGGGATCTTAGTACATTGGAAGAAAGTAATACCACAAACAATGACATAAACTCCAATGAAATAAATATCATGACCATTACCTCTTTATCCCAATACCTTTATTATACCAATGATAACATGGCTCTAGTACACCCTATGCTTATAGATTAGGACTAGTAAGGACCACTGAGCTTGGATCGTTTTGAAAATGATGAAGCTATTGTTGAGTTCTTTGAGCTTCGAGAAAGTATACCATTGGGAGATCACAAAAATGGCTTCAACATAGACTTGGATGCCACAACATATTTTGGGGAGTCAACTCCATCTTCTAGTCACAAAAATAATGAATAAAGAGAAAATAATGGATCTCTTGGTGAAAACCAAGAGGCACCTCTAGATCCCAAAAAATTAAAAATAAAGGACATATTTGAGGGTGAAAACCTGTTTGAGGTGCCCAAGGATGGAAGATAGACGTACCCCCAACACATTAGGAAAGATCTCTAGTACTAGTAAAACTGGTGCATGAAATCAATTTGGGAACACTTGAGGTGACCCCCTTTTAGGATATTAAACCCTTTGCCTTTTTGCATGTCCTATTTTAAGTAATTAAGTGACCGGTCGCAGGTTCACAACCATTGTGGCAAATATCTAAGGCAAGCTGCAATTTGGATTGTAAATGTAAATAGTCACAACAAGTGTTGGATTGCATCTTCGTGGCTTAGGGATAGTAGTCTAGAGTTGGTTTGCAAAGAAGTGAGAAGCTTCCATGTGTCAGGTGGGACCAATGAATAAATGGTTAATTGTTGCTAGATTGCATGTTTGCAATAGTCAAAGTTCAACTACCTATTAACCTTGTGATGTTGCGATGGACCGTTGAAGGTTATTAAAATGTCAAGGCACATCATCACAACTGTTAGGGCTAGCTCTTTTTATGGCTTGCAAGCTTGCGATAGGCCGACACATGTCCAGTTTGAGAAAGAATTTAGGTTGATGGTGAAGATCGTGAGTTGTCCGTGATGGAAATTGATACTTAGTCAAAAGGGTTCTAAATTTTGCCAGTGGCCATTGATATTTTTTGATTAATGGTCAAGATTTAAACTTCTGCTCTTAACCGTTTACATCATCTAGACCCACATTGACACTTGTTATCGACATGGGCGTGTTAACACAGGGAATCACATCAGATTGAAATTCAATATGCATGAAAGGGTATTATTTTTTATCAGGTGGCTAGTTTGTGACATTCTCAGAGAATTTAAGTTTATGATCTCTCTATTTAATTCATATCTTTCAAAGGGATTTGGCGAGATGCTCTATGTCTGTGAGAATTCAATAAGTTTGCAAGGTTATCTGATTCCTTAGGGTGATAAGAAATTTTGTGGGAATAAAAGGAGAGATTCAGATAATATACAACAACTACCACTTGCAGAGCGAAGAAGGAGAATGTATATCCCTGTTAGAAAAATCTAAAAAAATTGTTTGTCTTTTTCCTATCAGGCTGCCACCTAATTCTTGAAGTTGTAAAAGGCCCGAAGCTTGCTACATCCTCAATTTTTTCTATAAGAGGATATTCAAGGGCTTATGTCTAGTCTCTAGGTCCATATAGATTTTTTTTTTAACATTGTAAGAGAGATTTTTCACCAAGGATGAAAAAATACATAAAAAGTCCATAGTTTTGCAAGATAGTACTGTGACGAGTTTCATATCCTATTTGCAGTCTTTTTGCAAAGGATATGCATAAGTATTTTCATCCAAGCTTCTACAACATCTTTCCCTACAATAATTACATTCACATATATTTTCAATATAAAAGGAAAAGATAGAATCCTCATTAGGATCTCTCTTAGTACAACTAAATGAGGAAGGAAAAGAGAGCCATTTACTATATCGGTCAAACTGTTATTGGCTATTAACTGAATTACACCACTATTGAGTGTGCATGTCTAGTAGTTGTCTTCGCTACTCAGAAGCTTAGACGTTGCATGTTGAATCATAAAGCACTACTTGTGGCAAAGATAAATCCATTGAAGTATTTTCT
Organism: Cryptomeria japonica; assembly: GCF_030272615.1. Classification (NCBI taxonomy): domain Eukaryota; kingdom Viridiplantae; phylum Streptophyta; class Pinopsida; order Cupressales; family Cupressaceae; genus Cryptomeria; species Cryptomeria japonica. Next base: position 321,826,696 of record NC_081409.1, on the reverse strand, counting down.
TAGTAAAGCAGCCCTCACAGGGTGACTAGCTAAATCGGTCATGATTTTAAGCGAGTTTGATATTGAATATGTGGACCAAAAAGAAATCAAAGGGCAAGTTATAGATGATCAACTCACAAATGCTCTGATTCAAGATGATCACCCATTATTGTTTGACTTTCCAGATAAGTCAGTATTCACTATGGTACCTTCTACTAAGTGGCAACTTTTCTTTGATGGCTCACATACAAGACATGGCCTGGAGGTAGGTATTTTGTTTCTCACTCCGCAAGGAGATGTAATTCCTAAATCTTATAGGATAACTTTTGAATGCACAAACAACAATGAAAAATATGAAGCCTTGGTCACATGACTAAGAATTGAAGTACAATGGGATATTAAGAATCTTCATGTGTATGGTGATTCACAGTTGATCATTTGTTAGGTAAATGATGACTATGAGACGAAAGATGGGAAATTGGTTCCCTATATGAAATTGGTTGATTTCTACAAGACCAAGTTTGCTACAATCACAATCAACCAAGTGCCATGATTGTAGAACAAATTAGCAGATGCTATGGCCAAAATTGTATCAATGCTTGATATACCACAAAATATTGAAAAATGTGAATTTTTTAGTGGAATAATTGTTGGTACCCTCTTTTGAATGTCAATTATATGAGATCATGTGTGAAATTGTTGACCCCAATTCCCCTTGGTACCAAGATATCTACAATTACCTGAAAGCCCTAACCCTACCACCAGACCTATCCAATAACCAACGTCAATCCTTTATCTGCCAAGCCTCTAGATACATTATCATTAGTGACACCCTTTATCATCAATCCTTTGACCAAACCCTTCTTAGGTGTCTTGATTTGAAAGAGGTGCAAATGGCTTTACATGAGGTTCATGATGGTATTTGTGGGGATCATTTACATGGTTTAAATCTAGCAAAGAAACTCATCAGAGTTGGGTACTATCAGCCTATATTAGAACAAGGTGCACATAAATTTGCAAAAAAGTGTTGTAGATGTCAAGTTCATGAGGACCTAATTCACACACTAGCACAAGAGCTTCAACTTATAATTTCACCATGGCCCTTCTCTCAATGGGGAATCGGCCTCATAGGAAAGATACACCCCAATGTCCACAAGTTTATAATTATTGCTACAGATTATTTCACCAAGTGGATTGAGGTCATTCATATGACCTACATAATCGACACACAAATTTCCAAATTCATTTTGAACTAAATCATATGATGGTATGGGATCCCTTTGGCCATTGTTACTGATAATGGTTGTCCATTTAAGAATCAAGATGTTAGGGAACTCTACATGATAAATTCCATATTTAGCACTAATTTTCCACTCCATATTATCCACGGAGTAATGGTCAAGGTGAGGCGTCCAATAAAACAATTATCAAGATACGTAAAAAGATTGTTGATGACATTGGTCAAGATTGGCCCATGTAGTTGAACCATGCCTTATAGGCATATAGAACCAACATTCACACTCCTATTGGTACCACCCCTTATTTCCTAGTCTATGGTATTGAGGTCATACTTCCTCTTGAGGTCGAGATCCCATCATTGAGAGTTTCCTTGTGCAACCTGATTGATGATGAGAATTTCAAAGTATCCAAACTTAGTGAGCTAGAAATGTTGGATTAAAGGTGATAGGAAGCTCTAGTCCACTTACACAAATATAAAAATTATATTCAATGGAACTATAATAAGAAGGTCAAAGGTTGACACTTTGACATTAGAGACCTGGTCCTCAAAGCCAATATGAAGAATCAACAAGTTAGAGAGAGGCTAGGAAATTTTGAGCCCAATTGGCTAGGACCCTTTATAGTCATTGCATCCTATGGGTATGGGGTATATAAACTTACTACACCAAGGGAGAACCACTATCTAATCTAGTCAACAACATGCACCTCTACAAGTATTTCACTTAATATCTTGAAAAAATGTCAACAAAATTGAAAAATGATCCTAAAAAAAGTAAAACAAAAAAAAAGAGTAAAGTAAAAAATTATCACCTTAATGAAAACCTGGCAAACAAGCGTATTGTGCGATAAATAAATAGTAAAGAGAAATTATTCACCCTATAGTGAAAACCTGGCAAATAGGCGCTTTGGGCAACTATCGTGGTGAAAACCTAGAAAACAGGCGCCACACGTAGTGAGTCATTGCACTGTTATATATCTTTGCTCTATCTACACCATATTTTAATTCATGATTTACTTCATGTCCATTTCCTATTCAACCCCATTGTCTTTTTATGATTCGAGACTGGTTGATTTTTAGCATCATTCCCTTTCGAATCTAGTTTGTACATATATAGCTTTTCTTTTGCTTGCCATTGTATATAGTTTTGAACTTTACTGGAGGTAATTGTCAGACCATGGTTGATGGATGGATTCATTCTCACTATTAGATTGGTGGATGTCACATGTACATAGTCTTAAAAGTCCTAAAAAAATCCCTAAAAGTTGTATAAAGTCCCAAAAAACTCCTAAAATTGTATAAAGTCTTGAAAAAATCCTAAAAATTGTAAAAAGTCCTAATTTAAAAAAAAATCCAAATAATCACCTGAAGAAATCTATAAAATTGGAAAATGTCTTGAAAAAATAATAAAAGCATTCATATAATGTTTGAAAAAAAAGAATAAAAATATGTATATAATGTCCTAAAAAAATTCCAAAAACATTTGTAAAATGTCCTAAAGAAATAAAAAAAAAATCAAATAACCCCCAAAACCCAAAAATTTGAAAACATTCAAAAATCCAGAAACACTTGTTTCATTTCATCAATAAATTGTCCCTTGCAAAGATAGACGTCATAGTGGATTTAAACTAGCACACATAAAAACATTATGCTTGAACAAATCACACATTGATAGATAAGTTATCCAATCATGTCATAAATCAAACTAATAGACTTGTCCTATCAAACAACATCAACATTATCAGTCCTTTGTCAATTATCATTTGTCTCATACAGTGCGTGGCATACTCGAAACCAGACAATGTTCGTCTTGATTGAGGTACTTCATTCCTAAAACTAGACATTATGATCACCCTCTTAAACAAAATATATCAACTTTCACAACAATATTAGAATGGTTGTTGACTCGCTAGGTCCAGTAAGTCTTATCTTTCATTGATTTATCTTTGGTTATGTTCCTATGTACTCAAGGATATCACCAAGTGATGAGAGTGGTCCAGACAGTTCATGGTCCTTTTGTTTTGTTGTCTACTTGTGGGATGTTTTCATGACATTATGGGGCACATATGTCTTAGGTGTTTGCGTTGGCACATTCCCTTTGTGGCTCTCACGCGTACCTCAACCTTTAACATACAACTATTTTAGGATGGATTGAAGCATTCCTTGTCTACAATGTGTCTGTTTTCTGCAAAGGGATCACATTATCGCTCTGGCTTTATAGGTCATGATGTGACACATCTATTTGCTACATTAAATAAAGTTGTCACGATAAAGTGCACTTATGAAAAGAAAGACTTCATCATTACTAATTATTCTTCATATAATTTTTGCTTCTCACTAACATTTCTTCAGTCAATCCTCGTGGTCCTCTTGATCTTGTGCTCTAGTACACAAAATGCAAATTTGGGACCTATATGACCCGTATCTTGCTCATTTGAACTCCAATTTAACTTTCGTTCGCGATTTTGGAATCCTGGTATTATTGTCGATAAATTGACCTTTATTTCCAATTTTTTGGTCAATTTTTCGACAGGGCACCCTTGTAACCCATTATGTATGGGGCATCTATTAATACAATTTTTTTTATTTTTCTTTGAGACAACACTTTGAATCGCATTGCCTCAAAGAGGGGGAAAATGTAGACAATAAAAATTAGTTACCATCTACGGCTACCCTTTTTATTAACATGTCTTTTTGTCAGTCATTTTGTCTTTATCATTCGTCAACATTGTGTCTTTCTCTCATTAATTAAACAACCTTGATTATTTCATCAATTATCAACTATGTTTTCCAATTTGATCATTTTCGGTCAATTTGTCCTCAATCACTCTTGTCATCTATCCGATTAAATAAATTTATCAATTATTTAATCATTTTATCCTTGTGGCATTAATCTATCCTAAGGCAAATAATTATTTAATGGTTTCGTCCATTATCCTAATGTTCCTCCTTTGATAAATAAATATTTTTATTTATTTATTTCCTTTTTATCTTTCTCACAATTAAATAAATTTATTTATTTTAATTGCCTAAATAACTAACATGTGGAGGTGAAAGGAAAATAACATGAAGCACCAAGAAATAACTAATCAATGAGAAATTGTTTGAAGGTAGGGTATTGCCATAAAAATGAGAAGCCAAAACCAAGAGCAAGCACACCATAATCCAAGAAGGAGATAGAAGATTTGTAAGGGGGAAGAAGCAAAGAAAAAACCCAATGATTATGAAGATGGCATAAAGCCTAAGAAAATACAATGAGAGAAAGAGAGAATGAGCTTAGCATAGAAATGCTTCCATAGAAGAAATGAGAGAAGCACCTCAAATATATAGAGGTGAGAGAGGAGTTGCAAATTTAACTCCCAAGTCTAAGGATGCCATCTATCATCCTATGTGTGTGCAAAGTGGCATAATCCTCATAAGGAGGAAATCTAATATTCCACATATTTGGAATAAATAAAATGAGTTGTGAGAACTCAAATAAGACAAAGGACTTGTAAGGATTCCTTAGGAATATTCCTACAAGTAACAAATAAAAGGAAATTAACTTTACCAAGTAAATATTAATTCCTAACAAGAGGAATTAATAAATAATATTTATTAATCCACTCCACTTATCTTCTTTTCATGCTAATTTATCTCCACTTCTAACTCTTCCTCCTTTCACTTTCCTCTCCACTACCTACCCCCACTTGCTAATTTATCTCCCCACTTAACTCTTCTCTCTTTCTATTTTAACAGATCTCTTCCTCCACTTAACTTATTCATCACTACTCCTTTCCTCCACTTTCAAATGGCATATTTTATTGAAAATAAATATTTCCAATATTTATTTTCACTTAATTCCATCTCATTTCTATTTCGTCCCCCACTTGGGAAATGACATATTTCCTATTTCTCTCCACTTGCAAATGACACATTACCATTTTCATTCCACTTAACTCAACCTCTCCCTCAATCTCGTTTGTTGATTGAATTTGATCTCGCCTATTCGTTTCCCCTTCAAATGCTATAAATTGAGCCCATTTTGGTCATTCTTGCAACCACATTTTTGAATATCCTCACAATCATGCCATCTAAATTATATTTTATTTTAATCATAATTGCACTCAACCTTAATTGAGAGCTACATACCATTAGAGGAGAAAGAAAAAAACAATGAAGTAACACTAAAGGAATGTGTGAATTCATATTGTTTGGTTTGCATTTTATTTTGATGCCTTTGTTAGTTTGACTAGGTGAATTGACATGTTATTTAGGTTTTGTGGTTAGCTTTTAACTTTATGCTTGTTTGTTTTTAACCGATTTCCTACTCAACATCTTCACTAAAAGGTTACCTTTTTTTAAGGTGTTACTTTATTGATTTGGAAACAATAAAATAATACCTTTGATCACAGGTAATTTTTTAACAAAGAAATTATTTTATTATGAAAAAATAGTATATCAAAGCAAAATGAAATTTCCATTTTATTGATTTGTTTGGGTTAATTATTTTTTCAAGGTTCTTTTGAATATTTAAATCTTTATTCCTTCCCACCTATAATTGGTATCATTGTTCTAGATTGACCTAGTTCATCTCAACTTACACTAACCTTTAGTCATTGAATGCTTATTTATTTTGTAGTTGTATTCACATGGTGCCAAGTACCTCTCCCGGACCATTTGGTAGATGTGAGATGGAGAAAATATGAGAAAGGATAGGATATGCATTAATGAATCTTTTGTTAACTCGCAACCACATATTACTATTGAGATGACAAATAATGAAGTTAAGAAAAAGCCATCATACATGGATATTGTGAACATTGATATTGCCAATAAGGATTGCCCTCCATCTGTTGCCTTCTTAGAGAATCACATATAGTTACTGGGGATTAGGTCAACTGAAATGGGGATCAGGGAAGTTGGGATAAGATATGGAGGCCACGTTGATGGAGGAGACAACTAATTGGGAGAAGATGGTAAGATGCCTCCTCAACCTAAAATCCTCTCAATTTCTCCTAATTTGGATATGGTAAAAGCTCTAAATTATGAAGAGACTAGGCTAAGAAATATTTCTATATTCTTTTTTAAGACCAATGTATTGTCATCTCACAAGTTATTTGACGATTTGATTGCAAATGTATGGGGAAAAAAGGGACATAAATGTTTCTTTTTATAGATTGATTCAAAAGGGATTGTTTGTAGTATTTTTTTAGAACCATGGTATGTAGGAAATAGTAGTGACAAAAGGGATTTGAAACCTTAGCCAATATATGTTTAGATGCCTTCCTTAGTCCCTTAAAGAAATTTTTTAAGAGGTAGCAACTAAGTCTACACCTAGTTGGTTGGAAATTAAAAATGTCTCCCCCCCAACTATGAAAATTTATCCCTAATATGTTGAAGCCTATTGGGAACATTACGTAAATTGAAGAATTGAGAGTTACTCTTCCTCACTTGAATGTCAAGGTTTTGATTTACATTAATCCAAATGTTGAGATAGCATATGTGTTTTTTGTCCAACTTGAAAATAGGACTATAATTTGTAATGTTGAATTTCTTGGCTCTTTGAATTCTCGCTTTTTATGAAAAAGGAATGTCAATCTTAGGAAAGACTATCCTAAAACCATAGCAAGACCAAAAGGGCTTTTTAAACCCAATACTAATAAGAGCGTGGTAAACAATCCCCCAAATAAGGATGACAATATAACAAATAACAAGGACCTAAATAGGGAAAATAGGTCAAACTATGAGGGTGAAGACACTTCCCTCGATAATTTGGAACAATCATATGTTTCTAAGAATGAAAAAGATAATACCTCTTTGGAAGATCCCTTGTTTGATGGGAAAATTGAGGTTATCAAAACTAAGGACTCCTTTTCTCTCAATCCCAACTCAATGGTTATCCCAAGGCAAAAATAAAACCTCCCTTTGGATCCTAAAAATGCTCAGCAAGTAGTGTTAGAAACCATTTAGGCTAGAGTAGGAAACGAAAGGAAAACAATAGTATCCTCTAATCAAGGAGTGAAAAAATCAACCTTAGTCAAAATGACCTCAAATTGGGTGATGGAGGTTTTGGAAAGGAGATGGTATTGTCTTGTTTTAATCCTCTATTCTCTAGTTCGGATATTGATACCTCACTTCCTCTTTAGAAACATACTTTTGCAAAAGAAGATAGAAAGAGTAAGTTGAATGATAGACCTAGGAACTTAGATCCTAACAGTGAAAATTTGCCCAGAAAAGGTAAAAAAGAGAAGATTCTAAAGTGCTTTGATAGACTGTATTAAAATTAGGAATCTCCCCTCCCCTAACCCCAAATGGTTTTAAACATTTATATTTGGAATGTGAGGGGATTGAAATCATCAAATAGGAAATAAGTGGTGGGGGAATATTGATAAAATAAACATTATATTAACTTCTTATGCTTACAAGAGGTAAAAGTGATTGGGTTCCAAGCAAAGTGTGTCATGAATTTTATATGGGAAAATGCTAAAGTCTTCACTTTACTAGTCTTGCATGTTTAGATGGATAATAGGCTTGTCTCTTAGTTCTCTGAGATCTAGAGGATTGTTTTGAGGACATATATTTCTTCTTTGTTGTAGCTACATCATCATTGTTAGCCAGTCATCTATATTTCTTCTAGATATAGCTACTTGGGATTCGTATCCTCCAAACAAATCATTCTTATTTGTGGAATCTCACATTGAAGATATGGAGGATTATCTCAAGGACATCCATCTCCTCTTTGTTCACAACCACATCATTGTTGTTAGCTCATCTTCATCATCCATGGAGCTTGTTCTACATCTATTTTTGCAAAGTCATAGATAGTCACCTTTGCCATTGATTGGGCATATACCTGATTGATTTGTGGCATTATCATCATTCATGGACATAGTGATATTTGACCAATTTCTAAAGGCACACACTATTTGGATTTGGATTCTTATCCTTCCATTTTATGGGAATGCTTCTCAAATCACCAATGTATTTGTTTCTTCCTAAGGGGATAAATGTTGTTTATAGGTAGTGGATTGTCTTTTGTCTTTAGGCTTTCATCATTGGCATAAGATGTACTTCTTTAGGGGGGGATTCCTATCCTCATTTTCTCTCTCCTATGGGGGGATAATAATTATACTTTTGTGATAGAAATAATCCTTGGGGGGTCACATTGAGTCCTCCTTCTATCCTTCTTTCACTAGTGCAATTATTTCTTTTTCTCTCTTTTGTAGATGATTTTTTTCCCATGTGGTTTTCTTCCTTTCTTTGATTATAACAGATTGCATCTTTTGGAAATGGGTACCTCATCAAGCCTTATAGTTGGAACTCATTCATGCATTCATCTTTGCATTCTTCTTTAGGCTTTTAGTTTCTCCCTAAGTTAATCTTAAGGTGAAGGTGTTAGAGTAATTGGGTAATCACTTAATTAATTATCTAATTAGATCCTTTATTACTTTATTAAATTAAGCTAAACTTATGGGCACCTTTTGTTAGAGTAAAGTAATTAATTACCTTTACTCTCCTCTTAAGATTTCACTTTATGCATATATTAGTCATTTAATAATTAATATTTAATTATTAAATGCACTCACCTTAGGGTTAGGTTTTCCTTTCGGTGTTGATCTCCTTTATAATGATTGATCTCTTGTATTATTGCAACTTCTTGATTCATTTTTTCTCTGATAATAAATCTTTTCACTTTGTCAGAGCCAAAACCCTTGTTTCATTCTCTCTCTTTCTCTGTGACAGGTTTCTTGCATGCAAATTTCTTTGGGTTCTGTGGATTTGTATTTCTCAAATCCTACATAGTATCAGAGCCATATCTGCTGCAACTTGTTCAGACTTTTGAAAGATTTTGAGATCTAGGTTTTGGTTGCATCAGATCTGTGTTTGTCTTCTGTTTTTTATTTTGGAATAGGGGGGTACTTTTTTTTTGGTTCACTTTGAGCCCAAACGGACCTCACCGTTGAGCTCGGAGTGCCCCAAAACCCCTATTTTCATATAAAATTTGTCCAATTCGGACACAGTTGCTCCATAAGGCAAAAAAAATTTGCCCCAAGGCCGTACGGCCCCAGGGCACGCAATTCGAGGCGAGAAAAATCACAAAAAAAAATTTAAATTTTTTTTAAAAACAACGGTTTTTTGGAAAAAACAGGGTGCTGCCCGTTTCAAGTGTCGCGCCACCGGTGAGCTGCCCGGCCACCGCCGCGCCGCCCAGCGGACCCGCCGCTCCCTGCGCCGCCCGCGCGCCTCTAGCCCTCCGCCAGCACCAGCGGTGCCGCCCCCGTGTCACCCCCGTGCCACCAGTCCTTGCGCTAGCTCTTGGTCGCCCAGCGGACCAAGGGCCTCTTTTTTTAAGCCCCTGAGGGCTAGAAGGGCCAAACTTGACCTTTTGGAGCTGTTTTACAAAATCGGGCGTCCGATCTCCGTTTTTCAAAAACGAATAGGCGTTGGAAAGCTGACTCCAATCCCGTTCTAATGGTATAGGAATTTTTTTAGATTTTTCTAGTTTGATTGCATTTTTTCGCAGTCAAAGTCCGATGAGCCTTTTTGCACTTCGAGGGGCATAACTTGCTCGTTTTTGCTCCATTTTTCGAAAGCAAATAGGTGTCGGAAAGGTGGTTCTATGCTCTTTCCAGATCTGTATTTTGTTTCATCAATAAATTCTTTAGGTGCTCAAAATTTTGTCTCAACCAGTTACTGCTTTCTATCATTTTTTGGCCTTCAGTTCGTACTGGGGATTAGTTTTTTGCATTGTGGGGGGGGTGTTTTTTTTCTTGTTTTCTGTTATTTACATCAGAAAACCAGAATATACAAACACCAAAACAAAACAACCAAACCCCTTCTGCATCTTCTGTCTAGTTCTGAAAGACCACTTAATAATAATTAAAAAAAAAATTCAGAGCAGTCGAGGCACAGTTCACAGGATGGCCAATAGATGTATTGAACCTCTCACACCACATAATTACCACACTTGGAAGGGTTGCATGATGACTCTTCTCCAGTCTCGAGGGTTATGGTCCTGTTTGGATGAGGTTCAGCCTCAGTTGACACGTGCCTTTGAGGTTATGCAACACAGGAACAATATGGATCAGGCTATGGGATTGATGGCTTTACACATTTCCGACAGTCTCCAGTTTCATCTTGAGGGTTGTCTCACTCCTCGAGCCATTTGGACCAAGTTTGATGGACTTTTTGGTACTGTCAACGAGTTCAGAGCTTTGCAGCTTGAGGCAGAGTTAACTTCCTTGGTACCTGATTCGTTTCCCTCTATTGAGGACTTTCTGATGAAGTTCAAACAACAAAGATCTATCTTGCAGGGTTGTGGTAAGACTAAGACTGATACAGAGTGCATTTTCCTGATCCTCTCCAAGCTTCGGGGTCCATTTCAGATCTTCTCTTCGACCTTCTATTCCACCATGGATGCCTTGGGTGCTCGACATGTCATGCCTTCTTTTGAGGTCTTTTGTGATCGTCTGACTCGTGAGCAAGCTAAGCTTAAGCAGTTGGATTCACTTTCAGGTTCACAGAACCAAGCATTGGTAGCCCAGTCCTCCAAAGGAAAACTGAAGCAGAAACCGAAGCCTAAGAAAGATTCAGAGGCTAGTGAGAATCCCTCCAAGCCACCACCTAAGTCTGATTCAAAACCACATTCCAATTCAAAACAGGGCAAATCTTCAAAGTCTGATGAGTCTTCCTCCAAGACTAAGAAGAAATATGGTGATCCTTGCAGTTTTTGTGGCAAGGAAGGACATCTCGTTTCCAGGTGTTGGAAACGTTTAGAGGCTTTGGAGGAAGCCATGCAACAACATAATATCAGTGCACCTCAGCCTCCTTCACAGCCCACAGGGAAAGGTCATGCTCTTTCTGCATGAGCATTGTCCTCAGCATCCACTTGGATTCTAGATTCTGGTGCCTCTCACCATATGACACACACAGAGGATTTGGTCACCACTCTTGCCCCTACAGGCACCAGATATATTGCAGTTGGTGACTCAGCACAACTTTCCGTTCAAGGTTCTGGTACTGTTTCATTGGATGGTGGTTGTCTACAGGATGTGCTTTTGGTTCCTGACATTTCAACAAACCTTCTATCCGTTTATCAGATTTGCCACTCTGGCTCTGGTAAGACAGTTGAGTTCTCACCTCATGATGTGGTTATTCGAGATCTTCATGATCCTGACTTGGTTGTGGCTACTGGGAGTGTGGATTCTGCATCTCACTTATATAGCTTTGAGAGTTCAGACACTGTTGGTTCCTCTCTTATAGCACATGCAGATTCAGTGAGCAGGCTTTGGCATGAGCGTTTTGGCCATGTCAATTACAGATATCTACAACAGATGAGTACACAGGCACTTGTGATTGGGCTTCCACATATTTCTTGTACTGATGGTGTATGTCGTGGTTGTGTCCTTGGCAAACATCATCGAGATCCTTTTCCTAAGGGTCGAGCCTCTCATGCTAGGGCAGCCCTAGAGTTGGTACACAGTGATCTTATGTCCTTTCCGACTCCTTCCTTTTCAGGGGCCCGTTATGTGCTCACTTTTATTGATGACTTCTCCAGACGTACATGGGTGTACTTTCTTAAGTACAAGTCTAATGTCTTTGACTCATTCAGGATTTTTAAGACATTTGTGGAGAAGCAATCTGGACTTTCTATCAGGAGGATACACACAGATAATGGGGGGGAGTATGTTAATCAGGCTTTCAGAGATTTTTGCACTGAGCATGGTTTACAACATCAATTTACAGTTCCTTACACCCCTCAGCAGAATGGTGTTGCTGAGAGAAAGAACAAAACCTTACGGGAGATGGCAAATTGTATGATACAGTCTTGAGCTATGAGTTCTTCATTTTGGGCTAAGGCAGTCAATTATGCCAATTATATTCAGAATCGGATGCCTCATAAGGCATTGCGACATATGACTCCTGAGGAGGCTTGGACCCATGTCAAGCCTGATGTTTCTACATTCTGAGTTTTTGGTTGTGAGGCTTGGGCATTTATTCCTGATGCTCAGTGGAAAGTCATGGAGAGGAAGAGCCGACCGCTCATATTTGTTGGCTACTGTGAGGATGTTAAGGCATACAGGTTGTTTGATCCTGATTCCAGAGAGGTCCTGTTTCGGCAGGATGTCCAGTTTGATGAGCGCTATCCTCAGATGGATTCTCCATCACTAGCTTCTCCCTCATTGCCTACTCCTTCCTCTTCATCTCTTGAGGATTACTTATCTCTTGAGGATGATGTAGATGATGATCCACCATCACCACCACCACCAGTTGCTCCATCTTTGCCGAGGTGGGCCCGTGTCACTGTTGATGCAGCTGGTTCTTTGGCAGGTGATCCTTCAGATACTCGTCGCACTCGTACTCAGACATCTAGTTCTAGTCTTTTGAGTCATGCCATTTCAGATGATCCTCAAAAGTTTTCAAAGGCGACAGGACACCTTGAGTGGGATAGGGCCATGGATGAGGAGTATTCTTCTTTGATGAAGAATCATACTTGGGATCTTTGTCCTCTTCCTAAGAGAAGAAAGTTGGTTCGGTGCAAGTGGGTGTATCGTACCAAGTATGTTGCAGATGGTTCTATTGATAAGTATAAGGCACGTCTTGTTGCAAAGGGGTTTTCTCAGGTAGAGGGTATTGACTACTCTGAGACCTTTGCTCCTGTCGCCAAGATGAATTCTATACACCTGGTACTTTCACTTGCAGCTTCATAGGGATGGACAGTGTTTCAGATGGATGTGAAGAGTGCCTTCTTGCATGGAGACCTACATGAGGAGATCTATATGGAGCAGCCTCAAGGATTTGTGCAGGACACTTCTTTGGTTTGCAGACTTCGACGTTCATTGTATGGTCTCAAACAAGCCCCTCGGGCTTGGTATGCGAAGATGGACTCTTTCTTGCTTTCCTCTCACTTCACACGCTGTCATTCCGATCACACAGTATATATTCAGTGTCAGGAGGGTGATCTTTTGATTCTTGTGCTATATGTAGATGATCTCATCCTTACAGGTAGCTCATCCTCCATGATTCAACGTGTTCAGAGAGCTTTGATGGAGCAGTTTGAGATGACAGATCTTGGTCTCTTGCACTTCTTTCTGGGTCTACAGGTTATTCAGTCTTCGGATGGGATTTCCATATTTCAGGAGAAGTATGCTCTTGATATGCTTCAGCGATTTGGCATGCTTGATTGCAAGTCTGCCCCCACTCCATTTCAATCAGGTGTTGTTTTGTCTTCCACTTGCTCTACTTCTTCAGTAGACCCCACTTTATACAGGCAGTTGGTTGGCAGTTTGTTGTACCTGACACATTCTCGTCCTGATCTTTCCTTTGCGGTTGGCCTTGTCTTTCGGTTCTCCCATGATCCTCATGAGAGCCATTGGCAAGCAACCAAACGTATTTTGAGGTACATTCGGGGCACCACTCATTATGGCATTCACTACACTTCAGGATCCCCTCACATCATTGGCTTCACTGACTCCGATTGGGCTGGTGATGTCAATGATCGGAAGTCTACTTCTGGCTTTGTTTTTTGCCTTGGTTCTGGTCCTATTACATGGTCTTGCAAGAAGCAGTCTGCTATTGCATTATCATCTACAGAGGCTGAGTACCATGCAATAGTGTTAGCTAGTTAGGAGGTTTTATGGCTTCGGCAGTTGATGACAGAGTTTGGGTTTCCTCTAGATTGTTCCACTATTCTTTGGTGTGACACTCAGAGTGCCACATTGAAATCCACATGCACTTCATCAGGCGGTTGATTCAGGATGGTTCTCTCATCTTGGAGTACATTCCTACAGAGGAGCAGGTTGCAGACATCTTCACTAAACCTTTGGCATCTCCACGCTATCTTCAGTTGCACTCCATGCTTGGAGTGAAGGAAGTTGTCCTTGGGGGGTCTCAGTGAGGCCTTCCTTCCTTCCTTCCTTCATGTTTTCTTTTCAGCATGATTCTTTATCTCTTTTTGGAGAGGAGTTTTTTCCCACTGGGTTTTCTCCTTTACTCCGCTTTATAGAGATTTTCTTGTATTTGGGTACCTGATCAGGCCTTGTTGTCGGGACCCTCTATTGCATTGTAGTTCCTTTGCTTTCTTCTGCATTGTTTGTAGCTACATTGTAGCTCATCTTAAGGGGGGGTGTTAGAGTAAAGTAATTAATTACCTTTACTCTCCTCTTAAGATTTCACTTTATGCATATATTAGTCATTTAATAATTAATATTTAATTATTAAATGCACTCACCTTAGGGTTAGGTTTTCCTTTCGGTGTTGATCTCCTTTATAAGGATTGATCTCTTGTATTATTGCAACTTCTTGATTCATTTTTTCTCTGATAATAAATCTTTTCACTTTGTCAGAGCCAAAACCCTTGTTTCGTTCTCTCTCTTTCTCTGTGACAGGTTTCTTGCATGCAGGTTTCTTTGGGTTCTGTGGATTTGTATTTTTCAAATCCTACACCTTTTTTATTTGATTGAGCTATATTTAGCATATTTTGCCTTATTCATTATGATGTGGACAACTCTCTTTGAATCCTCTCCTAGGGTTTTATCTATATATTTTTACAAGCATACTTGGATTTTGAGTTTACTCTGTGTCTTATGTGTGTATTCCCTTATCCCTATGTGTCTTGCATGTGTGTGTTTGGGCTTAGTGACCATCTCGTAGCACAATGGGATGAACCTATGGCATCACATGGTTGGGTGGAAATGAAACCACCATTAACAACTGGAAGGATTGAGGATTGAGATTGATCATAAAAATATTGTCTACATAGTTTTACTTTATGCACTTAATTTATTTCTAATGTAAAATTATGTGATTGAATGACATTTACGTGATAAATTATGATGTAGTTGTATCCTTCTTTATTGGACCTCTCACTGAGACAAATAGTAATCAAAATGGCAAGATAGCAAGACTAATCTTAGTTGTGTGACTCTACGTTGGAGCCAAGCATGATTGCATTATAGTTTTCTTTTATTCTTATGCAATGTTAAGGTAAATATGAAGTAGGAACATTTTTTTTGGTCTTTGAATGAATCTTAATGCATCTTGAAGTGGTATTGGATGGTGTTTTGAACTTTTCTTATGGTCATATTATCTTTAGGTGTTTACCCCTAGAGTGTTGAGTCATTTCAATTCTTTTTAGGGTCTCTTGTAGAGTCTTGTAAATATCAAAAGTTGATATAACTTCTTGCCCTTATGCTTTTTTATCTTAGGGAAATGTGTTGGAGCATTGGGAGGTCCTAATACCTTTCCCTACCTTCTCCCACATACATCGATGGTGTCTAGTGCTTGAGGGAAGTGAACCTTCATTGGCCTCAAGTCATATGTTTGATGTTTTAGCATACATAGGGTGTTGTAAGCCCTCTTGGGTGGTCCTTTAGTTCTTGGTATGTCTCAGAGGTTGATCCAATTTTTGGGTTACCCACTGGCTTGGACTCTAGTGCTCATACAATATTGCAATGCTAGGGAAGGACTACAATGCCTAGAATTGACTCTAGTGCTAGAACTAGATGCCAACTCCATATTGGGATGCCAATACTTGGGTAATAGTGTGGAAGCTAGGCATTGCAGTCCTCCCATACATCAAACAATGAGTATTTTTAGGTCTCAAATGAAAAAAGTTTGTGTGAATGAAAATTGTTCCCCATGGCCTTGAGAGTCCAGGGAATTTTATAATACATTTGTATGTGTTGTCATTGAAAATTTATGACATAATTTGCATTGATTTGTATACCTTCATTCAAGGTTGTCCAATTATCAAGCCTAGGATTGAGGAGATTGTCCATCTAGTCTTGTGAGGTCTTCTGAAGGTCAAATTCCTTCACTGGTGTTCACTATGGTGTTAAAAACATTCCTCTAATTTTTTAGGGTGTTATAGAGTTGAAGCCTTCCACTTGTGCAACACCACATTGTGATGGGATACCATAAGTTGTTGTGTTGTGTGTAACTTTGCACTAGTGTGTAGTAAGTGTTTTTGCATAGTTCACCGAAATCAATGAGTGCTTGCCCCTTTAATTTTGATATGTCTACATTGGGCAACACTATTGGTTTTGACAAATCAACTTTAAAACTATGCTTTTTCATCTTCTTTTCTTTACCTTTCACCGATGGAACTAAGATAATGGCTTGTGAGGCTTGATGACCCTCAGTAGGTTGCTCGGTAGAGGCAACACAAATTATCTAATCATTAAATTTTTTTTTTCCATGTTTTCTTAGCTAATGTCTTGTGGGTCCCATAGTGGAACATAATAACATACATTGTGCAACAACCTTGATCCTTGACCTCTATCAGGTTCTTAGCATGCATCGAGAAAAAACTCTGATCCTCAATTTCCAACAACTCTTAGGCATGAGTTAAGCCATAGACCCAATCTTCAATTTTTAATGTCTCCTTGGCACAAGTCAAGTGGCAGTCTCAACCCTCTATCTTTGATGCCTCCTTGATCAAGAAATATTTCATCTAGTTTTTGGAAAGAGGATATGATAAATTTCTAAAAGGTGAACAATCAAAATGCTTGGAATTCCACTCACTATTTGTATTAGAATAATTTCACTTCACCAGAATGTGTTCACTAATTTTTAATAAGTTTGTTGGGGTGAACATGGATTTAATTATTTTTTGCAAGTGATAAACTTATTAAAATGACTTTTTTGGGTTATTTATGGAGACTAAAACTTTGATCAAAGACTTTGCAAAGATGTACTAATCTATCCCTAATCATACCCCAATATTATCCAACCCTCTTTTATTGGTACAATGTTGAGTTCACCCTCATTGATTCTCATCAATACTTAGACAAGTTTGAATGACGCCACCCCAATAATATATTATGCTTTTGGAGTCAATTGTTTAGATCATGTATGTATATCCATTTAAACATATTTTGCCACATAGATTATGCTCATATGAAATGATTCTCGTATGCAATTAGAAAGATTTATTTAATAAAGCGATACAATGTTATGGTTTGAATTACAGTTCCTATAGTTTATTTATGAATCTTATATATGCTTTCAATGAGCCTTTCATTTTAGTCCAGAAGTGTTTCTTAGATCATACTATTTTTTTAACATCGAGCGAGTATCATGTATTACCATATACATTTCCTATTACTTAAGATGAGCAATAATATGAGTGTAACGTTATATTGAACATGAGAAAAATGTTTTACTACAAGTAAGGTATCAAAGGAAGTTCACTAGATCGGGAGATTCTCCACATGTGATATTATACCAACTTTTGCAAGCACAGCTTATCAAGTTTCCTCTTATCAAGGTCATTAATGCACAAAGACATGTACTAAAATAGAAGTGTTGCTTACTTCTTTTATGATTACCATTGCATAACATGGATATAATATGTGTATATTATGTTAGTCACACATTAAATGTTGAACACACACCAGATGATGAGAGGGGGGTGAATCAACATTAACTAAAATTTCAGACTTCAAACTTGCATCTAACAGATTTATCCAAGCATACACTTAAAAGAGAATTAAATGAAGACATCATAAAAACATTCACACAAGAACACCAATACTTTATATGTGGAAAATCCAAACTGGGAAAACCACAATGAGCGCCAACCCATAGAATTGATCCACTATATAGGAATGTCTTACAAAAAGGGAGCTAACTGCTTTGGACTTGCATACCAAGGCTAACTTCTCTCGGGGTAAGATACAAAATACAACTTACTAACCTGATGCTAACTACAATAGGGCAAGATACATTATTACAACTTATAGAAAAATAATTATATGAATAAGAGCATCTTAGTATGCCAATTATAGTCTTTGTTATAGCACAAATTTTGACATTACTGAAATATCTAGACCTCCAATTCTTCGAATCACTAATCTTATATCGACTGTCACCTCTATACTACAATCCCTTCTAATGTAGCCACTTCACTCTCATTGTCATCCTTACATCAAGTTGCACACACATTCACCATTGTATTCCACACATCATATATATCTCTATTTCGTCTAACCTATACACACACATAGGTTAGAAAAAATAGAGATATATAATATATATACCAATCCATAACAAAAACATCTTCACCAAGTTGGCCAAAAGAAAGATTGTAACATGCATGCACATCTCTGACCAAAGATATACCACCAGACCAAAATCTGAAATGTGTTGGTTGAAAATTTTGCAAACTCTAGAAGTTTACAAAATTGTAATTTCAAGTACAATGTGTGAGATTAAATCTCTCCTATTTTCTTAGGGAAGGTTCCCCCTTTCACTTACTACTCTATCTATCTTAAAATGCATACAACTTCTAAATTCTGAAATAAGCTTGGATGGTACATCATCCTATCCTCTTTTTCAAAATAGATGTTATTCTTTCCTTTTTCCCTAGGAAAAAAATTACAAGATAGAGCAACAATAATTCTTACAATTTCAATGTTACAAATTAACTCAAAATGTTGGAATGATCAAGACACAAATACGAAAAGAAGTAAAGTTTTCATGAAGGCACAAAGTCCCTCGTTGCTTCTCCGGGATAGGAAAATAGTGTTCAAGATCAAAGTCTTGCAATCACTATAATCCTATCAACCTTTTACATATGACTTCTGTAACCCAATGAGTTAACTAAGAAAATCAAAATAAAGCTCAAAGTCTTTAAACTAATTCTTAGCTTCACCTTTGATAATGCTTTTGAGAAATGGTAATATGAAGCTTAGAGTCTTCAAGTTACCATTTCTTTTTCCAAGATAACACAATCAAGCACAAAGTCTTCAAAGTGAAACCTTAATATATATGCATAAGCTCTTTCTACTTGAAATATCAAAATGAAGCACAAAGTCTTCAAAATGATAATACGATCGCCAATTCCTAATTTTAACATCAATAGTCAAGATACAACACAAATTTCACAAGTTAACAATTGCCTCTACACTTTAATGATATTCTCTCAACACACCTTTACTTGAGTAAATAAGATTTTATAATGAAAATGACATAAGAGCACTCTCACCATAAACACAAATGAATCCAACACAAAGTCTGGATGCCAAAAGCTTTCTTCTTATTCCATCAAGTTTGTAAATTCACAAGAGGAACACAAAGCTTCACTTTTGCTCTTCACTTCGACAGAGTTTCAACACATAGATTAAAGATAATAGATCATAATTACAAAGAGCAACCTCATATTTATAGAGGAGAGGTGCAACAAGAAACTAGGAAATTTACAACTAATTTATGACCAAGTCAAAGGTAGAGTTTGATTTGACTTAGGACACATGAACATTCTAGATGCAAAAGCTTGAATACAAAATGACACTTGAGGTGTTGATTGATATTACAAAAGGACACTTGAGGTTTTGATTGATATTACAAAAGGACACTAGACTAGAGATGCATAAAAATGACTAAGTGTCTAGAGCCTCGTCTTGTTTCCAACATTCTTCACCAATGAAGTCTTCATGTTGTCGCAAGGTAGCCTATATTTCACAGTCATCTGGTCCCAATGTGCTGAATTTGGCATATGGAGTGGAGTTGCAAAAATGGATTTGAAGAATTCACGAAGTTGGACAAAAATGACCAAAGGTGTGGAAGAAGTGCATTTCAAAGTTATAAGTCCGATTTGCATTTGGGAAGGGTTGTCATTCATGAAGGTGCATTTCGGACTTATAAGTCTGATTTGCACTTATGCAAAAACATAGAAGAAAAATTGTCTCTGGTGCAAATCAGGGTTATAACTATGATTTACACCTAAGAAGGAAATATGGTGCAAGTAGAGGTTACAACCCCGATTCACACCAACTCTAAGCACTTGGAAAACTGGAAAAGGAAAACGGTGTAGGTCGAGGTTATAACCCCGACTTGCACAGTTAGGAAAGAACTTAGTGTATATCAGGATTATACCCCCGATTTACACCATTGGGTAAGACCTTGGTGTAGGCTAGGGTTATAACCCCAACTTGCACCGTGATGGGGAGACTCGGTGTAGATCGAGGTTACGACCCTGATCTGCACCATTTTTAGGGGAATTGGTGTAGGTCGGGGTTACAACCCTGATCTATGCCAAAATGGGCACGACTTGGTGCAGGTCAGGGTTATAACCTTGATTTGCACTTGAAAGGGAGAACTTGGTGTAAGCCGGGGTTGTAACTCCAACTTGCACCAAAATGGGATGACTTGGTGTAGGTCAGGGAACTATAACCTTGACTTACATCAGAAACATGATTTGATGATGAAATGGTATAAATCGGGGTTACAAACCTAATTTGCACCAGACTAATTTTTTTGAAGAGAAGTGTAATTCGAGGTTGTAACCTCGATTGACACCAAAACACAAAACTAACTTAAAAGACCTAAAAAAGGACCAGAACCTTCAAATCAAGAATCGAGGGTCCTAAATCACACGAGGGCAATAAAAACTACCTCGAAAAATAGGCTAAGAGCACACAAACTATAAATTGGACAAAATTTGTAGGGGTTGTCCTATTTTTGTGACTTAGCCAAAGATGAGGACAACAAAACGAATAAAACATAATTCAGACCAAAACCAACATCAATCATGCAATACTAGACCAAAAGAATACTTCACACACCATCACTGGACCAAAAATATATGTTACATCTAAGTCTGATAGCATAACCTAAACACATGTACCAATCATATCAATTCACAATTGAGAAAGTCCATACCAAAACAAGCAACACACGAACCACAAAAAGGATTAGACTTTCAATCGTCCTCATCCTGAACAACATTCAAATAGACCAATATCAATCAGATCAACTACCAATGCAACTTGTCCAAGTCCAAACCATAGTACCAATCCATAATGACCTCCAATCCAACTGCAAACACTTCAACACTATAGCTAACTCTCCTGATGTTTGAACCAAAACCCATGCAAACCACATTGTTTGACATCAATGACAACAAAGCCAACAAAGCATATATTTGCTACATTAAATTCAAGTTCTCGTGAACATGATGGTGGCACAAGTTGAGGATATTAATTTTTATGCATGCATAGCTTTCCCACCTCATCATGATAAGGATACTTTTGAGACTAGCAATGAATTAAGTAATGGTGGTGTGATCAATAAAATATCTATATCCAACACATCTTGTGACACACATAATGAAAATCAAGAGATAGTCTACATCTAAGTGCACATCAATGAAAAAATCTATGATGCTATGCTTACAAAAGCACACAATGAGCATTCAAATGGGGTAGAGATTACAAATTGCACATCTCAATCACAAGAAATGGAAAATTCTCCAAAGACTCCCATCACTACATGTCACCTTTCTTCGCAAAGAATCATTAATGGATTATACTTCATTTATTTATCATGATGCCAAAGCAAAAGGTTTCTTTGGGATTCCATTTTATGTAATTTTTAAAAATATTTTGTTTGAAAATGATAATTTATGTCTTCTTTGCTTTTCACTTGCTCTTGCAATTGAGGAGGCAAAGTGATGACATCTTTCATTTTTCATCTCACACATACATTAGCCACACAAAAGAAGGTATCTCATGTATGCATCTCTTAATTTATTAGATCATGTTCATTTTTTCATGTTATGCTTTTTATTGGTTTATCATGATTATACTTGTTTTTCTTATAGTCATTACCCCCCTCCTTGATTTGCGTGTACCCTTTTAAGAGCACATGATTATCAAAGTTTGTGTGTGATTCACAAGTGGACTCTATGTCACCAGTTATTTTTCTTATAGTCGTTACTCCCCCTCCATTCTCTCTCTCTCTCGCTCTCTCTCCTTGATTGTGTGTACCCCTTTTAAGGGCACATGGTTATCAAAGTTTGTGTGCGATTCACAAGTGGACTAACACTTTTACTCTTTGTTTTACACCACTTTACATAGATGTCTTAGATGTCTCAAGTATACCATCTTAATATATGATTTTGATATAATTCACACTCCTATCTACCTCAATTTGTAATCTACTTTTAGAAACAAAACTTAATCCTTACTCAAACTATTTTTAATTCTCAACTTACCAATTTTAATTTTTGAACAAAATCCATAGACATTACCGAATCAACTTTGTAGTACAAATTTGGTGTAACAAATTTAATAATTTCCTAGATCTAACTTTTAGTCACTAGTGGTTATCCTTGATTAGACACTCAATATAATTTTTCTAGTTGTTTTTATTTGATACAAAGTACGATTCTATTCAATCCATTTTCCAATCTTTAAATATTAAATATAAAAATACTAAAAACACTTAATAAAGGGGAGGAAAAGAGAAAGCAAATGTTATTTTTTTTGCAGTTTTAACAAATTCTGAGATCTGAAAAGTCCCAACTAGAAAAGCTAATAAAAAGGCCGTTCTTTTCACATGGAGACTTAAAAAACGCTTCCTCCAAATACTCAATAATTAATTAATCCCATACTCTGTTGTCAACGCGGGCTTCAAACCGCCAGCGGTTTCTTGCCAACACGGCATTTTTAATCACCTATAAATAAGCAACAAACAACAATCATTTTTTTCCTGGCTTCATTTTTACATCACTATTCCCTGTACAAACATTTACTATAACATTTAGTATAACGGTGATTCGATCTGCAGTCAATGCAGAAAATTTAACACACCGATTTAATCTGAGCATCTTAGCTGACGCAGATAGATTTGCTATAATCGGCAATCACGAAAGGAAAAATCCGCATCAAGCGATTGAGTTTTTACAGGATTCCGAACACAGATATATTTTCTGTAAGTAGTCAATGAAGTATATGTTGTTCGTATATCGCAGCAGCTTTTGTGCATTGATATTGCAACATTGTTGCGTGTGTATATTGCAACATTATTTTGTGCGTTCATACTGCAATATTTATACAATTATTGCGTGTATTTTGCTGCAATTTATATATTTATATTGCAACACTCGTCTTTGTGCATATTGAACAATTTTTGTGTTAGTACTACCTTAATGTGGGGAAAGGACAGCTTTTTGGTTTGTTTGTTTATTCGTGTGTATTTAAGATGAGGATAGTGACCATGATTTTAGGGTTTATTGTTGCTTATTAGCAGGATCATATGATTTTGAGGTGGTAAATCGATCGAGGGCATCGAGGTTTTCCATTTTTCTTATAGCTCAGTTGCTTGCATTTTTCGGATCCAGGTGAGGTTAGTTTGGACCTATTCAGTATGTAATTGTGATCTAAGTTATCCATGGATAGAATTTCTTTCTTTTTTTTCGAAAATTAAAATTCTGTAAACGAGCATTTAACAGGTTTTTGTATGATCCGTTATCAGATATGTTCTTATTAGATTTGTTCAAATTTAGCTCTTATTTTAGTTGATGCCATATAACAAAAAAAAAGTTTATATCGATCCATTATCACCTTGATTTCGTATAAGATGTATGTAGCTCTGGATTTTGTTTTCTTTGAAACAATTCTGGCAAAACAGATTCCTGATCCATTTCTTACAAGATACGTGCAAGTTTGGCTCTTATTGTAGTTGATAGTGATACTGTATTTGCCAAAAAAACAAAAACAAAACAAAGAGCTTTACCATTATATGTTATCATTTTTATTTCATAAATAATTTTTGCAAAAAGGAACGTTCGTTTCAGTATTAGGAATAATTTAGATGGATAGATTAAAACTTTACCTTCTAATGGAAGTGTGGTGTTAACAGGATTTTGAATTTTCCTAGATGGACCCTTCCAACCATAATGGTCGGGTCTCAATTGATGCGAGTGAGAGGTTAAGCCATGGTGAGGATCCAGCTGCTACAAACCCTGAGAGTTTTGAGGATGATGGAGATGGTAATGCTAGTGCTTTAAGCCGGCGCTCACATTCTACAGAAATCTATGGAAGTGATTGGCCTGGGGTGTTGAGAGGAGATACAATGAAGCTAGGTGAAAATGGGGAGGCATCATCCTTGGGATGTTCAAAGGTAGCAGAGAACAGAACAGGTAAGTTTTCAAGTGATATTGGCTCAGATAGTCCCTCAGAGAATTCAGGTTGGATTCCTAATAGAAGCTTGAATTGGGAGATGGATGAGCAGAGAGAGGCTCAGAGGAGTAATGGTGGTCAAGGTTATATTGAGAATGAGATTCAAGAAATCATTGAAGAAAGCCAATTTGAACAGGTTTCATTGGAGGATCCACAAGAAAGGAATGTTACACTGGCATCGATAGGTGAAGTCGAGATAGCAAGTAAGTCTCCTGCATCACAAAACTTGGATTTTGGAGATATATCTCATTCAAACATTGGATCAGCAAAAGAGATTACTCCAGATGAGGAAAATAACACGCACGGAAATGTGTTCAGAAGCCCTGCAAGATCATCAAATTACAGCCCCCAATCGTTTTCATCATCTTCCCATATTGATATTTCAATGTTGTCTCTTGATAGTGGAAGTGCATTTGCCTCTCCAATCAGCTCACCTTCAGGGCAGAAAAGTAAATTGGTTTTACCTGATGCTCCTCCCGAGCTTTTGCATGTGATTGATTCTGCAATACAGGATTTGGATTCCAGTATCATGGAGAGGTTGAGGAGGATTGTTTGTGGAGAAGATATTATTTTACAAGCTAGAGAGGATGAGAATATTTCCCAATTAGTGGTAGATGTGCTACTTGCTAAAATGGGTGCAGTCGGAGATTTCAATCAAGATGGAGAAAACGTTACCCCTAATGTTATGCTCAGTGCAGAAGCTACAGTTGTGGCAGCAACTATAATTCCCTGGCTTCCTCATGTAGATAATACAAATATTTACACGTCACCAAGGACAAGATTAGTAAAGGGGATTTTAAATATTTTGAAATCCTGTACAAGGAACCGCACTATGAGCTCTAGAGCAGGGCTTCTGAGAGCTCTTCTTTCAGCTGCTGATATAATGTTTACAAAGAAAGGTGATGGAACAAATAAATGTCCGAACTGGGATGCCAGACCATTTTACAGTTGTCTTGAGCTATTAGGAGCACATTCCCTTAGTGTTTTTGATTTACGGTGTTGGCTTCAGCTTATAACCGATGCAATCCCTACAGGCAGGGCACTAAATCTTACCCTTGCATTGGAAAAGGCCACATCTGGAAAGGAGACGGAGGGCCCAGCTTATACTTTCGAATTTGATGGTGAGAGTTCTGGTTTGCTTGGTTCAGGAGAGAGCCGTTGGCCATTTTCAAATGGTTATGCTTTTGCAACCTGGCTTTATATTGAATCTTTTGCAGACACACTGAACACTGCAGCTACAGCTGCTGCTATAGCTGCAGCTGCCGCAGCAAAATCAGGAAAATCTTCTGCCATGTCAGCTGCAGCTGCTGCTAGTGCCCTTGCTGGGGAAGGAACAGCACACATGCCTAGGCTGTTCAGTTTTCTTTCTGCAGACAATCAGGGTGTGGAAGCTTATTTTCATGGGCAATTTTTGGTTGTTGAAAGTGGTAGTGGTAAAGGCAAGAAGGCCTCTCTTCATTTTACTCATGCATTTAAACCACAATGTTGGTATTTTATAGGTTTAGAGCATGTACACAAGCAGACAATGCTAGGGAAATCAGAAAGTGAGTTGAAGCTATATGTGAATGGCTGCCTGTATGAGAGTCGTCCATTTGAATTTCCTCGTATCTCCAAGCCACTTGCCTTCTGTTGCATAGGGACAAACCCTCCTCCAACTATAGCAGGTTTACAGAGACGTAGGCGCCAGTGTCCTTTGTTTGCAGAGATGGGACCAATATACATCTTTAAGGAGCCTATCGGTCAGGATCAAATGGCTCGTTTGGCTTCAAGAGGTGGAGATACTGTTCCTTCTTTTGGAAATGGTGCAGGGCTTCTATGGTCTGCTACAAATCAACATGCAATGGCTTTAGCAGAGGAAAGTTTTGCCCTAGATGCAGAGATTGAACCCAAGATACATCTACTTTATCACCCAAAGCTGCTTACTGGTCGCTCTTGCCCAGATGCTTCTCCAGCTGGCACAGCAGGTATTACATATGCTGGTTTTCTTTTGCAGTTAGCAAATAAAGTTATTAAATTGTATTTTTATAATGCGCAAGTTCTAGAAGTCTTCAAGTCTATATTTTGTTAGAAAATTGGTCAGCTCAATGGCTTGGATTCTTCTATGGTTATGCTTGATGCAGCAGTTCTCCATTTTGTTTGTCTTTTACATATTGTGATGTTCATTTCATGTCAGGAGCTTTAGGGTAGCTGTTTGTTTCATTTGTCTATTATGGATATAGAAACAAACTTTCTATTTTTGTGGGACAACAAAAGTTGCAGTATCTAGAAAGTTGAGCTCTTATATTGCTTGCTTTGGAAACGTAAGATATTATAATTCCCTATGATTCAGGGACACTCAATAAAAATACTCTATAAATAGCCTGCTTATTTTTTGGAAAATTCTAGAGTTGACCACAAATTTGGGAGTTGAACATGACTTAGGCATTATATGTTTAATATGTTTTGATTGGCTCACAATAGGAATCTGGAAATCTTTATTTGTGGTTTGGAAAAATATGTTTACATATTCAGCCGTTCCTCTGAGTCATAACTCAATATGGGCACACTAAATCTCAAACGAGGAGTGGGTCCCAACAAATAACGTGCCAAACACACTGTATCTCATGAGTAAAACCTTCTTTACTGTGAAAGATCTTAAGACATTGATATGAACTAGAAGATTCAGACTTGGTTTCCTTTCAGCCGTTAGGTTAACCAGAGGCCTTTATGATAGAGAAAAGAGATTACATATGGGATAGGATTTAAACTGCTGGACAATGATGCTTGCTATGCTATTTCTAAAGTCCATAAGCTTTTTCATGCCAAATCAACTCATGATCTTATCTAGCAGATATCTATACTTTTGGATTATTGTGTTGGCTCTTATGGTCTCAGGTGACAGATCCCATCTGTTCAATCAGAAAAATATATAACCTCACTATTGTTTTTGTTCTTAGAGAAGTTTCATAGAGGAAAGCAGGTCAGAAATGATTGACCAGTTGCCATGTGGACATGATTTTATTCATCTGGCCTTACACTTCTTATCTCCCACATTTTAATATAACTTTATTGAATTTGTAATATGAGAGCTGTATGTGTATATGCCAATACATCAGTTTAATGATTATAGAATCAGACCACCTAGTGTTCTATGTCTTTGATGTTTGCTCTGCTGTAACAGATTGTGGAGGGTGTGTTGTTCATTTGCTTGCGTATCAGACATCATGTTTTGCTTGCAGTCCTTAGAGAGCAATCAATATGCACATAGACAGTTGGATCTCACCAATGTGAAAGTGGTTATTATGTGAAAGATAAATAGGCTCAGGATTTAAAAGGAACTGTCCCTGTGCCAAATTTTGTCCACTTTGTGTACTCATTTTTTATGGGGTCAAAAGAACATGAAATTTTATGTAAAAGGGTATCTTTTGGTCATCGTACAAGAATATGAACAAGGGCAAGTCTTGATTATTTTAGGAGAATATAAACAAGGACGAGAAGCTAAAGGGAAGGGTTTGATTTTCACTGCTGTGTTGTTTCTTTGAGCTGTTATTATTTGTGAGAATGCAAGTATGTTGATTTTGTTGCGAAATTGCCACTAAGTAGCACATAGCTAGGTGATTTAGATGGGGTGGTGTGCTCCTTCCTAATTAATGAGTCAACCTTTGTCGACACAATTATTTTTGGAAATGCCTAAGCTAAAGGGGTTAAGTGCTTCTTTTGATTAGTTAGTGGAAATGCCAATGTTGGTCTTTTTCAATCATGATTGGAACCCTGAACCCATATAAGCCATGGCACTGGAGAGATTCATCAGGAAGAGAGTTGTTGCAGAATTGCCAAGGAGAAGGATAAGATAGCTCACAAATATAGTAGCAGCTATATGAATGGTGTTTATCTAATATCTTAGTTTTTGGATTTCCATTGTGAGACTGTATTCTTGCTCTTAACTTCGTTTCTTTATGTCCATGCCCCTAAATGAGATGGGGATATTCCTATGTTTTAACATGATTTTTAATAGATGTAGCAGTTTCAAAAATTGGAGCAACACATCATTTGGAGTTTATAATTTTACACTCGAGGCAGAAGTTGTGAAATTCCATCTCAAAAACTTTAAATTTATTTTGGAAACTTGTAATTTTGAGGCCGAAAGATCGGGGTTTCCTCTTCTGTCAGACACTAAGGAGTCAGTTGCTGGAAGCCATTTATTTTAGATGATTAAAATTTGCACCAAGGTTACTTGAGAGCAACATCCATTGAACTAATAAACTTTGGTACCCAAGTCTGAAACCAGCTATTATTCCATATATTCCTCGTTAGTCAATATAATCAAATAGATCTAACTGTTAAGCTTTTTGTTATGAGGTATAAAAATTAGAAATGGTTAGTCATTGATGTCCTTTCCATCATAATGCCCCAGACCATAATAATTAATAAATGTATGCATATCAAGTATCTTTATCAGTTCTTTTCTACCTTCAGACCATAGATTAAAAATTGCCAGAAATATTGCTGTTTTGTGAGAAAAAACCTGGGCAATTCACTCATGATTTTACTCGCTGGTGATTTTTGGCAGAAACTTGGTGAGTTGTGAGTTAACTCACAAAGCTCAAGAGTCCAAGCTAAGAAATCATCTACAGTTGCATAAAATACATTCCATAGCTAGAAAAGCATCAAAATGTTTCATTTTTCACAACTTCTTTGTCACGTTGACAACATTCTGTGCATTTGGAATTGATTTTGCATAATTGTGGACTGAATTTTGGCAGCATGTGTAAGATATATGTAACTGTAACATAACAAATTAACAATATTCTTGCTATGTTTTTTATTTACAGTTTTTTGATTTGTTTTCCCCTCTCCAAATTTTTTATCCCTATTATTTACCAGCTATCTAGCTGCAAGGGCTTACATTGTATAATTTTAATTTAAAAAAATTATACTAAGGTTTCAAATTGAGTACTTTTTGCTGAGATACGACATCTACAAACTGAGACCCTATATTGAAGCATGGAACCCTAGAGGGAGAAACAAGACAAATAGTGTGTCATTATTGTCGGAACAAGATTAGAGGCATCAACCACTTCAAATATCATCTTGCACAGACCCCTAGAGGAGATTTTCCTCTTTTTGGTCAGGTAGAGTCCAATGGTTTGAGAATTGATGGCTCTTCTTCATATGAAGAGAGGCAAGAGAATAGGTAGCAACAAATGTAGTGGCCACTGGCCATTATGATGCGTTTTAAATCTTGATACTTTTCTGGCCACTATAATCATGAATCCATGATGTTTGAGATTTATGAGCATATGACTGAACTGTTGAACTTGATACTAATTAGTAACTACTAATAAGTACTAACTATGAACTTTTGAAGTATGATGAAATTGTGAATGATGAATGATGAATGATGAATGATGTGTAATTTTGTATTAAACTACTTTTTTAATTTACGAAATTATGAATGTATTGGTTTTATGATTTATTATGCATGTTTTTATGGTTGGAAAATTTGCCAAGTTTTGGCTGAGTTGCCAAGTTCGAGTCAAATTTAGGTCTGGTAGGTTTTGCTGAGTTATATGTTCTTAATCTATTTGCTTCAGAGATCTTGTGTGAGAGTTTACAATGCTATGGGATCACTTTCAATCATTAAACTATATTGGAAGCTTGCTTGTTTCTTCATTCAACAAAGGTAAGTAAACTTTGAAATAACCACTCTTCTATTGACCTTTGGAGATCTACTAGTGAAAGCTTCATCTATTGTTATGGATGTGACATTGGTTTTATTGATTCATTTGTTTCTGAAAGGAAAAAACTAAACTAGATCCACAATAATCCCTTGAGAAAAAACAATGCAAGTAAGAACATATTTATACAAATTTCATCATAGTAACAACTATATTTTGCAAACTTGGACTTGGTAGACCAAACATTTCTGACTTGGTGAAAGATCTGCTACTTAAAAATACTTCAATTTTTGAAAAAACATAAATTTTATGCACATTACAGCTACAAAATTTATTAAATGAGTGTAGCAAGGGTTTTGGGGCGGTGCAGCTAGTGGGCTAGAGGGGCAGTATCTCTAGTAGGGTCAAGAGGCAATGCCCTTTGTGCGGGTTTGGAATTAGCACCCCATGTGGGGTTTGGGGGTAGTGCCCTTGATGTCTTCCCTGTTGTGGTATGGGGTGGGGTTGAGGGGTGGAGCCCTCACTGTCAAGCTCAAATGAAGACCTTCAAAACCACACAAACTATAGGGCATGCCATTTTCATAATTTTAAAAGGAAAAAGACCATGTTTATTAAGCATTTGAACCATGTCCAATCTGCATCTTCCAATTTTTTTGACATGCTTTGGTTTTAGGAGTTTTTCTAATGTTTTCGTGATGTTGGAATGTAGGTGAGTCAAAGCATCAGGCTTGGTACTACTTGTCAAAAAACTAACGTTGACATGCCAAATACTTTGTGCCCAAAACTCGGCGAGTTTACTTTGGAAAAACTTGGGATGATGGGAAAAACGGCGAGTAAAAAAAAGGGTGAGTACTCAGCATACCATGGGAAAACCCTTACAAGAAAAACCCAACAATGCAAGCACACTCAATGTGTTAATCTGAACAAAATGGTTGCAATTCATTGTAGAGTTTAGTGCTTCCAATGGAGATCTTCACTCTGATTTTGGAGTCAATCTAATAACATAACCCTGCAATAAAATCACCATGCAATACCCATCCCAAACCTCTAATATATAGGTCAAGGAGATCAAGGAAACTGCTGATGGTTCCCAAAACCAAGGGCTCAAAATCAGAATCAAGTCTTGGTCCAAATAATCCAAGTTGGATACCACGAGCCCTCCTCAAAGAGTAACTCCTCCCAAATATAATATAACTCCCAATGAAGACCTTTGACTCCTATGACCAAGGGGGCCAATGTAACTCCCAAGTGCTCTATATAGAAGCACTAATTAGTAATTACACTTACGCACCTCTCAGGTAAGGCTATTCTTAGTGAGTCAAAGATGCTCTTTCTAGTCCACCATGTATCTCTTGTCTTCAATGTTCTCCTACGCTTGGCATAATACAATTGGCAATTAGGATAGTGTGTCATCCAAGGAATATTGAAATTGTTATGCTGTTTCTGGGTTCGATTGTGTGACAGTTTTTTGCATCAACGTTTCAAATCACACTACATGATCCATCATCAGGATGAAGAATGCTAGAGGAGAAGAACATTCCTCATCCTGATTTCTTCTCCTCTAGCATTCCTCATCCTGGTGATGTATCACATAGTGTGATTCGAAATGTGGACGCTGTCACACAATCAAACCCAGAAACAGTATAACAGATCTATGGATTGTGGAAACCTCATATCAAATATTGAAACTCCTTCCAAGTATGGAGTTCCATCTTAAAGGGTCCGAATGTTGCAAATTTACAACACATTACAATAAATAAATAATTAGAATTTCCCTAGGATTTGCAAGGTGTACAACACCTACTTTGAATAGTATCTACAAGATAAAACTTCAACATTCGGCAAATAAGTTGCATGAGTATTATCTAAGCACCTTTTATATTGGCTTGTGCCTTTCAAATTGCTATTATTCAAACTAGTCAACATGACATTTCTTCAGTGTTAAGAGCATGTAATATAATTGAGTGTTTTATGGTACCATCTTGACCTTTCTCCTGCATTCCTTATTGTGAAACTAATCTTTATTATTTTCTTGTTTCTCCTTTGTGTCTCTCTATAAGCTTCATATTTATTTTCTGGATAGATGAAGGCTGATCATTGAGTTTCTGCAGGCACTCACAGGAGACCTGCAGATGTGCTTGGTCATGTTCATGTTGCAGCACGTGTTCGTCCAATAGAAGCGTTGTGGGCCATGGCTGAGGGTGGTCCAATGTCATTGTTGCCATTGACAGTCAGTGCAATGGATTATGCTACATACGAACCTGTTAGTGGGGAAACATCTATATCTTTAGTGACAAGTCAGCTTTCTGCGCCAATTTTCCGCATGATAGCCTTGACTGTACACCACCCTGGAAACAGTGAAGAATTATGTCGAGCACATGCACCTCAAGTCCTTGCACAATTACTCCGTTACCTGCTAAAGATGTTGTCTTTATTGGAGCCTGAAAAAGTCAATGCTGAAGCAAGGGATGAAGAACTTGT
Organism: Cryptomeria japonica; assembly: GCF_030272615.1. NCBI lineage: Eukaryota > Viridiplantae > Streptophyta > Pinopsida > Cupressales > Cupressaceae > Cryptomeria > Cryptomeria japonica. The sequence continues at coordinate 321,794,393 of NC_081409.1, read as the reverse complement.
TGCTGCTATAGTATCTCTTTGTCAATCTCCTCAGAACAATATTGAACTCAAAGTACAGCTTTTTAGTAATTTACTGTTAGATTTAAAAATGTGGAGTCGCTGTAGTTATGGACTACAGAAGAAGCTTTTGTCTTCACTGGCAGATATGGTTTTTACAGAAGCAATGGCAATGAGAGCTGCTAATGCTGTCCAATTGCTTCTGGATGGCTGCCGTCGCTGCTATTGGCTCATCAATGAACCTGATTCTGTCGATATGTCTGCTGTTGGGAAATCATCTAGGCCTGCAGGGGAGTTGAATGCATTAGTTGATGAACTTTTAGTCATCATAGAACTCTTGGTTGGATCTTCTACAGGTCCAATGGCAACTGATGATGTTCGATGTTTAATTCAATTTGTCCTTGATTGTCCACAATCTAATCAGGTGAGTGTATTTCTATATTGCTTATCTGACCCTTGTTACTCGAGAGATGTCTTGCCTTATTTATTGGTTTTGTTCTTCTTAGTTGCAACTGTTGGCCAAAGCTTTGACTCATCAGGTTCTATTTTGATTGGTGCAGTATGTGTGCACTCTCTCTTTTTATAATAGTTCTAAAGTTTAACTTTGAGTGCAGATCATTTGTCCTTTTTAACTGATGGCTATATTCAGTTCTTGTATGTTAGATAATTTTTGATCATATGATATATACATATTTCCTTTTAGTTTTTTTATTTGCATTATAGGATATTTAAACTAACACGAAGCACAGTTTTCAACAATTCTTGCTTTGTTAAATCATGAACATTTGTTCATTTCGTTGATATTCATAGTAACCAACTTAAAACAAAAACTATAATGGGTTGGTTCTCAAATGTGTTTTTGTTGTCTGATTGGGATGTGATTTTTTTCTTAAACTCTGCAAATAATTTAATTAGTGCAACACAACTGTTTATGAAATTTACAAAGATAAATTCCATACAGAATTCAAATTTAAAGATCTATAAAAGTCATCTATCAATCTTTTTCAAGGTTGACAGTGCATCTAGATTTATGTCTTTGCTTTAGCATAACGGCTAAAACCTGGAATGATTTCAAATGATAATATTATTTCAGTGTAGCTTAAATGTGTAACTGTTTGAGACTTTTATACAAAGATAAATTGCAAGACAAAACTCACATTCAAAGATTTACGAAATCTACTCATACATGTCTTACAGAAGTTCAGAATAAACTATATTTACATCCTTACTTTGGCCTTTCTGGTAAAACTCAGTTTAATTTTGAAGTGGCTGTGCCATTGGAGCTGTACCTTTGGAGCAAGAAGTTCTCATTAAATAATGTAGTTGACAAGGGAGGCATATCAGTGGAATATTTTCATAATCTACAGATTTTTCCTATGTGTAATTTAAAAATTGTGACTGATTGTTTTGTAGGCAATTGTTTTTTTATGCCAAGATTGCTACATTATGATGCTACAGCTTAGGTGTGAGGATTCCAAAGAAAAATAGTAAATTGCCAAAAAATGTGAAATTTCAAACTTTTTCCATAAATCAATTTAATCTCTCTTTAACCAATATTGAAACACCATTAATCCACGGGATACGATAGTAACTATTTTCATTCATAAATAAATCATAATTCAGTCATAAGTAATCACAATTACAATATTAAAATGTATAAATCCACTCTTAACGTATTCAAGATAAGTAAGCAAAATATTGTCATATACTAATTGAAGATTACATTTCATAGCAAATATATGACACAGCATCCTTTGTTAGGTGCTCAATGCTGATCTGAAGGAGAGAAGGAAGCAAGATTACTCCTTCCGTAGTGGACATACCTCATCCACACAGCCAAATGGTGATGGTTTGGTACAAGATCTCATGAAAGCATTTAGTTTTGCCCCCATGATTCAATGCAACATACAACAACAATGTAGCTATAATGAAATTAAATATGCAGTGTAAGTATATAAAACCCCCGACCCAACAAGTACATGCCATAAATGTCTTAACCATCCACCCAAATAATACTATATTGTAAAATTTTACTCACCCATATGAGTGAGAATACACTGCATTATTCTAAATCACAAAGGTCGTCATGTTCCAAAGTACAAACTTTGAAGGTAGTGTGATCTCATGAACCGTATATCAAAATTTCAAATGCTAAGAGTGCATCTAGCATGTGGTACATAGTCAACCTAAGGAAAGTACCATATATATGCATTATAGGTGACTTCAGGGTCAAAGTCTCTTCCAGCTACAACATGATAGATGCCAACTTGATATGAAAGTGCAAATTGTACATGCTAGAGTGTTGTGCTCAGGGAACCTCTTCAGTAAAATCCCCCAAATTGCAATCCGAATCTATAACTGGGCTGCAGATGCAAGCTATGGGTCAAAATTGGGTTGGGAATTTAAATCATTGCTAACAAAGTCATTATTTAGATTAGTTCTTTGCTTCCTTTTTATGCTCATCACCACTCTTAAATTTGTAGAATCAGACACAGGAAGTATCATGGTGAAATGAGAGTTGCATTTCTCCTGCAATCAAAAAGTATACAAAAAGATGCATTTTAATGTTAAATAGTCATTATCGAAGCAGGATGGTGGCCCATTAATGGAGTTTATGGGTTTTGTCCCCCGATTCACAAAAATAACAGTAATGAATTTTCATAAATAGGGAATTAAATTATAATGATAAATTTATGTATTCAAGTAAGTTGGAAGGTCTACATGCCTTCATGTTCCAAAGTACAAACTTTGAAGGTAGCGTGATCCCATGCTCTGTATATCAAAATTTCAAATGCTAAGAGTGCATCTAACATGTGGTACACAGTCAACATAATGAAAGTACCATATATATGCAGTATAGGTAACTTCAGGGTCAAAGTCTCTTTGAGCTACAACATGATAGATGCCAACTTGATGTAAAAGTGCAAATTGTACATACTAAAGTGTCGTGCTCAGGGAGCCTCTTCAGTAAAATCCTCCAAATTGCAATCTGAAATCCATAATTGGGTTGCAGATGCAATCTATGGATCGAAATTGGGTTGGGAATGTAAATCGTTGCTACATAGTCATTATTTAGATTAGTTCTTTGCTTCCTTTCTACGAAACCTGGGGATGCGTCCCCGGCCTGAAAACCCCCGTCCCGGTCCCGGGGACTTGGGGATGGCCAGGGGATGTTTCCCGCCTGTCCCCAAATTGTTGGAATTTGCAGGGGACGTCCCCAAAACGGGGGGACGTTTGCCCCAGCTGTGAGGGACGTCTGTACGTCCCGGGGAGGGCTGGGGATGGCTACGACGTCCCCAATCCGTCCCGGGGACAGTTGGATGTCCCCCACAGCTGGGGCTAGTAAAACATATTAAAAAAATAAAAAATGTCATATTTTCAATTTTTATTTTGAATTTCCTACCGTGGGCCCCCTAAATCGTTCCAATTGTAAACTTTTTTAAAGGCAATGATTTTAAATTAATAAATTATTAATATAAGTTAATATAATAATATCAAATTAATAAATTATTAATATAAGCTAATGTGAAATTATTAATTCAAATTGTTATTATAATATTATTAAATATTAAATGTTAATGTTTTTAATATGTAAGTTAATGTTAATATCAAATTATTAATATAAGCTAATGTTAAATTATTAATTCAAATTGTTATTATTAAATATTAAAGGTTAATGTTTTTTAAATTTTAATATGTACGTTTCATATGGGGCAAACATATAAAATTAATAAATTATAAATAGAAACTATATGGCAGCAGTGTAGCCTTTGGGCATTTTGTATGTTATTTTAATTTAACTTATTTCTTTAATATCTATTATGATATGCATATTGACAATGTGAATGAATTGAAATTCTGAATTCTGAATGCATAGACTATTGAGTATTGAGTCATTGACAATGTAGTATGTTCAAAGTTTACATTCTAAAATGTTTTACTTTTCATAGTATCATCCACATGCTATATCCATGTTTTCATATGAATATAATGTATATATGCATGCTTTATCCATGTTTTCATACGAACATTTAGAATTTTCCCTATGTTTTATATAGCTGTCCCCTTTGCCGTCCCCTCCCCCTCTCCCCAAATTTGGCAAAAAAAATTGCCGTTCTGGAAACTCGTCCCGCTTTCCCCTGCCGTCCCCGTCCCAGAAACTCGGGGTAATATAGCTTCCTTTTTATGCTTATCACCACTCATAAATTTGTAGAATCAGACACAATATGTATCATAGTGAAATGAGAGGTGTATTTCTCCCGCAATCAAAAGTATGCAAAAAAATGCATTTTAATGTTGAATAGTCATTATTGAAGCAGGTTGGTACCCCATTAATGGAGTTTATGTCTTGTCTTCCCATTCACGAAAATAACAGTAATTAATTTTCATAAATTTTAGGAAATTAAATTACAGGGATAAATTTATGTATTCAAGTAAGTCGGAAGATCTACATACCAGTAAAGTAACACTAGTGGACCTTGAAAATGGCTTGGTAGGTCAAAATGCAAGAACCAACTCAGCTTCACTTGGAAAATTTGAGTTGACTGTTAAAAATCTGGAATTAATTTCTTGGTCAATTTAATTGTTACCGAAAATCAGTAAGCATACAGAACAGAAGTCAAATTATTTATTTGACTATGACTGTTGGTCAATAAACTCACAAAATTTATTAGTGTCCTGTAGCATGTTCAAGGATCACTGTAAGAACTTTAAATGCATACAAAATAACAAATTGAAACTAAATAGGACCCTTGCAGTTGGTGCTGGACCAAAATGGAACAAATGCATGAATGGCTACACAGAAGTCATTACTTCCATGATTTGATCCATACTAAATCACAAAATTTATAAGAAAGAAAAAGATAGAAGTTACTTTAATGCCCATAAGTGGCCAAATTCAGTCATTGGGACTCTACTTGCATCTACTTTCCAATCATCTACCACCATCTAGCATCAGGTTTTCTGCACTTGCATCTATCAGCTACCTGCATAAGAGGACCTCTCCAATGGCATGCATCTACCATCTATCACTCATTTGCATTGGAGGAGCTCTCCATCTGCATCCACCATCCAGCCATTTTTGTCACCACTGGCCAATCCTGATGCATAAATTACTCAACCTTAGCTGGAAGTGCATTCCTGTTTACAAAAGGAAGTGCTGGTGTGAAAAGAACCCTAGGTTCTGCAGATAATTTTGTTGTATTGTAATTGAAATGAAGGTTATTATTCTGCATTCATAACATCAAGGATTAATATTGAGGGTTAGATTTTTTTCCTTTTCGTTATCTGCTATCAGTGATGAATTTAGACCTTGTCTATCTTCTGTGTCTTTTATAACCCAATGATACATTGATAACCTTCAAATGAGGAATGGTAAATGCTTATGCTGAGAGGATAACCTGAGAATAGTGTCTTTGATATAATATAAATCTTATAGTTGAAATCTAGATGGATGTTTTCATCTTCACACTCTTTTTGTTACTAGTGTTTGGTCACAAGAATATCATTGAAAATATTTTGAGAGTTGTTTTTTAGCATCAATTAGAATGGTTTTTGTCTTGCTTGGTAAATTTCGTTGGGTTTTGCAAGAAATTAGATCATATAGTTGGTGTGGATTTTTTTATTCTTCATTCTTATGAACGACATACTGTCTTTTAAGATGGTTTTTTTATACTATTATTTCATCTTTTTTTTGATTTGGGTAATATAACTGTATTTAAATGTACATAGCTTTGATACTATTATTTTCATTTTTTTATTGACTTGGCTAACAGAAGTGTATTTAAATGTGCATAGGTCACTCGTGTATTACATCTCATTTACAGGCTTGTGGTGCAACCAAACACATCACGGGCAACCATGTTTGCAGAGACGTTCATTTACTGTGGTGGCATCGAGATGCTTCTTGCCCTGTTGCAGAAAGAAGCAGTAGCCGGGGAAGGTACAGTCTTGGAATGCTCAAGAAAAAAGAATATGAGAAACATAGAGAGAAAACAAAGTGATCATATGGGTGGAATACTTACAGTGGAAGGGAAACAAGATGGATATTTGAGCCGTTCCAATTCAGAATGTACAAAGGAGAATATTATTAATGATCAAGTAGAAGATGAACTAAAACAAATTGGAGTCAAATCAAGTGGGAGTGATCAAAGTTCTACTAAAGCCATTGGCAGCGCTGATAGCCAAAAAATGTCCTCAGCCAAAGAATCATTTACAGGGAGAAGTGTAGGAGGGATAAGTTTTTCAATTACCGCAGACAGTGCAAGGAACAACTTTAATAATGTAGACAGTGGTGACGGTGTAGTGGTTGGCATTGTTAGTCTTCTGGGGGCACTTGTTGCAGGAGGACAATTAAAGTTTTCGAGCTCCACTACATCTGTTGCACCTCTTCCTGGTGTTCATTCTGGAAGCACTTTGTCAGATGAAATCAATTATTCATCTTCGGCAAGTAATTCTTTGTTGCTGTTTGCATTACAAAAGGCATTTCAAGCAGCGCCACAGAGATTAATGACTAACACTGTCTATGCAGCATTGCTGGGAGCTGTGGTATGTTACGACATTGCAATTCAAATATTTTCTGTGCTGTTTTATGGGCTTAAGTACAATATTTTTAATGGATCATTTGCTTGTTCAAAACTAACATGAAATTGTTATGTCCTCTTTGTGTCTAATCATCCTGAATAGTTACTGGTTGCTTTTGAATGAACCTATCATTTTTGTAATCTCTCTCATCTGACTACTAATTTTGCTAATCATTCATGAGCATAGCATAAGCAGAAAACTTAGTTTTGTGAGGTACTTGATATTGTCATAATTTAGCTGCTACACCTCATCATTGTGTAAGAACATTTTTTTTGGTCTAATCAAGCATTTTACTGTTTCAAGTTAGTATTTAGTATTTAGTATTTATTTATTGTTCATGTGTACACACTTCATCTTGGTTCAGTATGACCTTTTATACCAATATTTTACAGGCATATTGAAATTTTCTTGCTATCAAACCAAGACTTGATTGTAGTTCATTGCTTGGAGGGCTATAAATTGCTTAATTGTATTAGCGTTATAGATTCAGACCTTACCAGGGCCTGAAAAGTGGAGACTTAATATACCTTCTATATGATAATATTAATTTTGATGTGAAAATTGTTTTAAGTCACTGGATGTACTGTAATTGATTTTTGAGGTAGAAGAGAGACATCTGGTAGGTTCACTTCAGTTGATAATCATAACTAAGGCATACTCGTTGATGCTAAAGAAAATGGGTTGATAGTTGAAACAAATTTTTAATAGAGACCTGCATACATACCCTCCCATTTCTGCATCCTATTTAATCATCTACGCACATTAATCATTTGATATTAGAGAGTATCTTTTTAACATAATTTAAGCTTCTATTTTGCTCTGAGAATTGCATTCAGCACCCCATATCAACCTGGAATATTGGTATGGACGGTTGGATGCAGGTTTAACATTGATAGATGACATTTTCATAGATATGCAACTCTTGTTAATATTTAAAAAAGAGACAGATAACACATGCAGGCTACTTTTGTAATGTCCCCTTTCTAGCCCATGTTGTATGATGTTGTCGTTAGCCTATTCCTCTATGGTCCCGTAGGCTAACCAGGACATTTAAGGGATCTTGAGGATTTTTGGCCTAGGCAGTTTCAGTTGCAAGCGATTTTTGGCCTATTTATAGTAAGTCAGAGACCATCAATGGACTCATGAATAATATCCTATTGATGATAGTTGTTGATTTTGATTGGAGATTTTAATAATCGTTTGCGATTATTAATTTATTTATCAATAAAGTTAAGTTACAAAGTTAAATTAAATATTTAACTTTATTGATATGGGGACTTAAGTTTAAAGGGAAGTTATTTAAAAATTAAAATTACCCCTTTGTTTAAAATACTTGGAGACTTGGATATTTTAAAAAGAAGCATTTGATATGGGGACTTAAGTTTAAAGGGAAGTTATTTAAAAATTAAAAGTACCCCTTCGTTTAAAATACTTGGAGACTTGGATATTTTAAAAAGAAGCATTTCTATTTATCCCACATTGGCTGGGGATGTGTGTGGACTCTCCTGGGAAGTTATAAAAGACTCTTAAGAGTTCTTTTTCAGTATGCTTGGTTGAATGGATAATTTGTTAATTAATTGGAGAGTTCATTTTCAGGGGTTTGTGAGAACGAAGTCCCTCATGAATGACATTCTTCTCGCTGTTGCAAGACATAGACAGGAGGATTAATGGTGTTTTCACTCCAGGAAACACATTGAGCCAAGAAGGACGATTTCTAATTGCTGGTTATATTACAAACTGGGTTTCAGCATCTTAGACTAGATTTGGGCACATTTATACAAGGCGCTGGGTTGACAATAAGACACATTGCTGGGCTGTACCATATTGGCTATTCCTTGCTGGCCGTACTGCTATGTTTTCTCATGCTGGGCCGTATAGGTCTGAAGCTTCCTTAAGGGTGCCATACCAAGTCAAAGTTCAGCTAGAGGTTGCCGTACTTGCTTGGGCCAGTGATGTACAGGTCTGCAATCATCTTGAGAATGCTGTCTAGGGTTATTTATTACTGTTAGTGCATTTAATGGTCAATAGAAGACTGGGCAGCAATTCTGGTATGCACATATACATTGTATTGGCAAATTTAACTGAGACAACATTAAAAAATCTGCTGTAGTATTTTCAGTTTATTGTTTTAGAATAGAGTGAATGTTCAAGTTGTTTTAAAATATCTAGTCTTCAATATTGCTGCTGTAAATTTAAGAACTACATTATAGTCATTTTGCTTTATTGTTGTTTAAATATCTACTTCAACACAAATCATAATCTCAAGAAAAACTCAGAAAATCAGACTTCAAGACAAATACATGCCAACTGTTTGACAAAATGTTAAACACCCAAAACTGAAAAAATTAAAGCCAAGGACAGGGGATCTTACAACTTTATAAATCAATATCTTCCAAGAATGTAGCACATTGAAGACTTTAAGAATTAGGTAACCATGAGTCAGTTGTTGCTTTGGACTGCAGCATTGGAGTAGAAAGGACAATGGTTAGCACAGATTTAACTCAACATTGAACTATTTTTGTGAAGAAGTACCCAAAAAGCCTGTTAGCTTCAAAATTGGGCCAGTAGAGTAATGCATTTTCAGAAACTGGCAAATGCAAGAAAAGCAAAATTGGTGTAATGGGGAAGAACAAGTGGGTATTGTAGTGATCTATTTTTCAGTTGAGTTTGGATGAATCCCACCTCAACATATGTCTCACACTAACTAGAAATTATTATAATGGTTTTTTTTAATATACATATGGTAATATTAGTTTTGATGCGAAAATTGTTTTAAGTCACTGGATGTACTTTAATTGATTTTTTAGGTAGAAGATAGACATCTGGTAGGTTCACTGCAGTTGGTAATCGTAACTAAGGCATGTGTGTTGATGCTAAAGAAAATGGGTTGATAGTTGAAACAAATTTTTAATAGAGACCTGCATACATACACTCCCATTCTGCATCCTATTTAATCATCTACGCACATTAATCATTTGATATTAGAGAGTATCTTTTTAACATAATTTAAGCTTCTATTTTGCTCTGAGAATTGCATTCTACACCCCATATCAAACTGAAATATTGGAATGAGTGGTTGGATGCAGGTTTAATGTTGATAGATGACATATTTATTGATATGCAACCTTTGTTAATGTTTAAAAAAGAGACAGATAACACACGCAGCGTACTTTATAAATCAATATCTTCCAAGAATGTAGCACATTGAAGACTTTAAGAATTAGGTAACCATGAGTCAGTTGTTGCTTTGGACTGCAGCAATGGAGTAGCTAGGAAAAGACTATGGTTAGTGCAGATTCAACTCCACATTGATACATGTTTGTGAAGTATCCAAAAAGCCTGTTAGCTTCAAAATTGGGCTAGTGGAGTAATGTATTTACATAAGCTGACAAATGCAAGAAAAGCAAAATTGGTGCAATGTGGAAAGTTGAGTTTGGATGAATCCCACCTCAACATATGTCAAGCAAAAAATATAAATTATTGTAATGTTTTTTTTCTTTTTTTAAATAGTAGGTGAAAAGTAGTTGTATAGGTAGTTATCCTCTTGTAACTACTTGATGCTAGGATAAATAGGGCAAAGACTAGTGGAGTAATGTATTTACATAAGCTGACAAATGCAAGAAAAGCAAAATTGGTGCAATGCGGAAAGTTGAGTTTGGATGAATCCCACCTCAACATATGTCAAGCAAAAAATATAAATTATTGTAATGTTTTTTTTCTTTTTTTAAATAGTAGGTGAAAAGTAGTTGTATAGGTAGTTATCCTCTTTTAACTACTTGATGCTAGGATAAATAGGGCAAAGACTAGTGGAGTAATGTATTACATAAGCTGACAAATGCAAGAAAAGCAAAATTGGTGCAATGCGGAAAGTTGAGTTTGGATGAATCGCACCTCAACATATGTCAAGCAAAAAATATAAATTATTGTAATGTTTTTTTTCTTTTTTTAAATAGTAGGTGAAAAGTAGTTGTATAGGTAGTTATCCTCTTGTAACTACTTGATACTAGGATAAATAGGGCAAAGAAGGTAGGACTATTTCTGTATATCTCAATCTTTCAATGATTATTTTGCAAATTTTTATGAAGCTTGGTCATCTCCATCGGGGAAATGCCACTCTTCAGATTTGCTTATCTTGCTTAAAAACGAAAATGTCAGAAATGTGAAGTTTTGGTGTCTGATATTCTTGCACAGTGTAATCTGTTGTATAATTTGACACACTTCTTTTTTGTTTATGAATAGCAAATATAGGGGTTCCTACCTTAGAATTGATTAGGATCTTTTGTTTCCCACTTTGTCCTAGGCCATGGGTCCCTTGACACATTCCAATGCTTACACATTTCAAGTTAATAAATGTAATGTCCCCTATTTATAAATGCCCTAGTTTTTGCCCTAAAATCACAATCCCAAGTAAAGCAAGAATAGAGGAACATTAACTTAACCATATGATTATGATATATATATAATTTTTTGATGGAATTCAACCACAGTGAAGCTAGGATAAGGTGACTTGATAGGGTGTCCAAGAGATCCTCTACTCTAGGCCCAAGAGCGGATATAACATCCCTCTTGGCCTCATGTGGCCCTTGCCATCCATATGAGGTGGTGTACCTAGTGAGGTGTCCTATAACTGTTTGCCCTTCATCATGCCATCCGATTCCATTCCCTATGATTGGACTCCTTAATCCCATGGTTGGCCATGGTAGGGTTTTGGGGCAACTACAATAGGGTGTCTTGAGAATCCTTCTCTCCTAAGCCCAAGGGAAGCATTTCTTGCAACCCCTTGGTGTCATGGGACCCCTGGTCACCACCACGAGGTGGTGTGCTTAGAAGAGAACCTCATTGCTGTTTCCCCTCCTTGCATTCCCTTTACCCCTACTATGATTGATTTCAGCAAATGCATAAAGAATTACATATTGCTGCCTATATTCCATATATAAAGATCACATAATAATATTATATTCTGAGATTGCCTACATATTATTCATAAGCAAGTAATTATAAATAGGATCCCATATACTGCTTATCATAAGAATCAATACTTCAGACCAAACTGCTGTTATAATATCAAGTTTCTATATTCCTGAACATGACTGCCTTGAAGCAGATCCTATCCTGTTCAATGCCTTCTCTAAAAGACTCGCATCCTCTGTCCTTCGTTCAAGAGGTGTCCTTTCTAAATGAACCACTGCCTCCCTTAAACTAATCGCATGCCTCCTAGCATTGTGACTGATGTTAACTACTTTGCCTAAGGATATATTAAGATCAGATTGCTGCCTGGGAAAGCTCTAATTTTGCAGCTAAGGAAGGTATATCAGCTTTCAATGCTATAGGAAAGTATGAAGTCTTATTAATTAAGGTACTTCTGAGCAGCAGTAGTGTATGTATGTATGCATGTATATACATACACACACACATATTCCTGAATTCTCTTATTATTTTATTATTTCTGATTACTTTAATATGATAATGAATACTATTATTTTATTTCATTTGGTTAAATTTATTATGACATGGCTGGGGCATGACAACAAACTGAATAAATTCATGCTTTTTACTGATCAAAGGGATCTAGAGAGTAAGGCATCGACTTTGCATGTTGGGTAAAAAAATGATCTGATAAACAAACAGAATGAATTTGTTTCGATCGGGTTAATCGTACTCATCTAACAAAGTGAGTGCTTATATTTACTAAGTTTTCTCTGAAAAGGTAGTAGTAGAGTGTGTTTCGCAAGGTGAAATATTGGAGTACCAGATTCTACAAATTTATTTCTACAAAGATTAACAGCTATTGAGTTAGCTTCATTTGATTCCATTTTAACCATTTGGTGCTTCTTTTAAAGAATTTGAGGTTCCCTTTTTCCCTCTACATGCCTACATATAATCATATGTTACATACCATCGCTGTTTTTGAGAATTTCAATATTTTTACTTAATTATTTTGGATTTGGAACTGTCGGAATGTTGTTTATTCTGATGGAATCGAATTGAGAAAACATACATACAAGATATATTGTATGTTTGAACATTTTTTATTAGTGGCCATCTAATTTATATATTGAGCTGTGTCTACAAGCTAAACATCCTGCATGCTTTATATGCTCTTCATTTGAGTTCTCTAACTTTCTTAAGATAGGGGTGAAATAATTGAATGCAATCATCTGAATATCTTGAATTTTTTGTGTAGATAAATACTTCATCATCGGAAGATAGCTTAAATCTCTATGACTCTGGTCATCGGTTTGAGCATATTTCCCTTTTGCTGGTTCTTCTTCGTTCACTTCCTTATGCCCAAAGGGCCTTACAAGTTCGAGCTATACAGGTAAGTTCCATAAATATTGACTAATACCTTTTTCAAGTTTCAATTACATCTTGCGTGCTTGCTTTCTAAAAAACATGTTTAGAACTGTTGTGGTGGTTTAGAAACAATGTTGAGTTCGATGCTTTTTTTGGTAACTCACAAGAGCTAACTGCAAGTAGGATTCTGCTCACAGGCTAGAGTATGCATAAAAAATTGACAATTTAAATTCAGGTTTATACGACACATGAGTGTTGTTGGCATTTTGGATGGGCATATGTTAAAAGAACTACAGAGTAATCTTCACTTGTTTATAAGAAAAGCTTGGAGTTTGTGAGTTCTTTTAGTTTGTGTGGATTTAAAGTCGAGGTCTAAAGCAGGGATACTTGGCACACAAATTGTTGTGCTGGTCTCAAAACTATTTAAATATGCATGTCAGAAGTTCTTTTGAGTAATCTTAACACCTGAACTATATTAAACAGTGATTGATCCATTGTGTACACATTCCAAAAGTAATTTCAATAAAACATTTTTTATATTGCAATTTTCACGTGTTAAACTGGTTATTGCTAAATAGGATATGTAGCCAGAATACTGTACTTCTGCATTTTCTATGCTGTTCTGAGTTGTAGCTGGTGAACACATCAATTAGTACTGATACTCTCACATCTAGGCGATTTTAATTTTTTGGAAATTGTTTTTAATTTGTAGAAGAGGCTCAAAAGAAGTCATTTATTGATTATATAGATTTAGTGATGACAGTAGCTTCTATACTTAACATATTCCTGCACTATCATAAAAAGATAAGGTTGTATTCTTCTACAAGTATACTTTTGTATATCCTTTGCATATTCACCAGGTTTCCTCTGCCCTGAACTGGGGAGTTTTTTATTCATTTCAGGATATTTTGTTCCTGGCTTGCAGTCATCCAGAGAATAGAAACACTCTTACTTCTATGTCAGAATGGCCTGAATGGCTCTTGGAGGTTCTTATTTCCAATTTTGAGGTAAATTTCTGATATCTGACCATCCCTTTCTTTCTTATAGGTGATAACTTGCAGAATTGATGCGCATAAAATTCAGGAAGCCTGGTAGACTGACTTCCAACTTTGTGATCAGACTATTCATTGTTAATTAATTTCTTTTTAATTTGGCTCTGAAGCTTTGGACAACAGCTTAAGAATTGTGATTTTTAAATTTATTTTTCTGATTTTACATTTCATCTGTTTAATATTAATTTTTTTTCTTTTATGCTAAATATTTTGAATGTAATTTTTTTTTTGTGTCTGAAGATCTGTTATAACTTATATGTAATACAGTAATACATTTCTTTGTCATCTCACATGTTATGAACAGATGGCTTCAAACAAAGTACCGACTGATGTTGGCATTGGGGAGATTGAAGATCTTGTTCACAACTTTTTAAGTATAATGTTAGAACATTCTATGCGTCAAAAAGATGGATGGAAGGTGCATATTTTCTAGTTCCATTGGTTCTATCAACTTTTCTTTCCTCTATTGTCTTCTATTAATTTACTGGGAATCATGTCTAGATGATAATCCATTTCTTTGATCACAGAATGACAAATTTGCCATTTTCTCTTATTTTCTATTTTGTTTTAAACCTAGAATAATGTTTATAAGAAAGTTACCTTTGATTGTTTTATCTGCTCATGACTAACAATAACTTCTTTCAATTAAATTAATTAATGAGACTTTTTCAAAATTGATGGGATTTTATTCCTGGGTTCTTTAGTTTCCTTTGACCTCCCCCTTAATATTTATTGTTTATTTTTCTCCTTGTTTCCTATTCATATTCAAATTCAATTACCAGCTTGGGCCTCCCACAAAAACCTTTTTTATCTTCTCTTCGAGGAGCCTCATGTCATGAGTTGCTCAATGCAAAAGTATTTAAACTTTAAGCTTTTAGGTTGACCTGTGTTCTAATTATTCCTTTATGAATTAATTTGCTTAGGGGCTTAGAATGTCCACATTTCTCTATTTGAAAATGGTGTTGATTTTTGATGCTGCTGTTCAAACTGGATAGTTTTCAGTTGAAGGAGGCAGATTTCACTTGATCTTAATAGGGTATATGAAGCCAATTTTTCCATCCTTCTTAATGTTTTTGTTGGTTGTTAAGGCTTTTCACAGCATATCATTTTTCTTATCTAAGAACTGAATTCTTCTTCATGCAAAGGTTTCTCATTTGTACTGGATTAATAGCTCCCCCAAAAATGACATTTTTAGCGCATCAGTTTGGTATTAGGTTTCAATTTTTTGCCAATGAATCCTATTCACATTTTTGTAAATTATCTCTACATTTCCAGGTTTTGGTACCATCCTTTCTTTTTCCAGATACAATCCATGTATGTAATGCCCCCTTTTTGGAATGATTTTGGATCTTGCCTTTAAATCATAAGTTCAATTGAAATAAGGAATGTAATATAGTTATTGTTGGAAATGTTGTCATTGATGTCAAATTTATATTGACAAGATTATCATCATCATGGATATCAGTCCAAGAGTCTTGAAGCAATTGGAGTGATATTTAACGTGAAAAATAATTGAATCAATAATCAAATGATATTGAATTTAATTAATAATGAATATACAACCGTATATAAAGGAATTACAAGACGGTGTATCAATAATCGAATGATATTGAATTTAATTAATAACGAATATAAAAGCGTATATAAAGAAATTACAAATAGGTTTTCTAAAAAGAACGAACTGTTAATCTAAAGTTTAAAAAATCTTAAAATGTTAAATAAAGCTAAAAACTTAACTAAAAAGAAAACTATGCGTTCTTATAAAAGAAGTAATAGTTGACTAATGACTAACTAAATGACCATTAATAGAACCACACAAGAAGGTGACTGACTAAAAGAATTAATAATTCTAATACCCTCCATTAATGGTCATTGTATCAACTAAGTACCAATGCAATGCAGAGAACACTCTGCTGCTATGAAGACCCTCCTAGGATTTGCAAAGTGGTAATGACCAAGAATAGTTGATTTCGGATGACTGATGTAACCCTCACATGTGAATTATAGAAGCTTGAGATCATGATTTTGAGGAAAATTCGGCAAACCCTTTTGCTGAAGAGTACTGAGCTCTGTTTGATGCAAAAAAACTCTACACAGTTGAATCCAGAAGCAGAATATATGAACTCCAAAACAGACTGCAAGATACCATGATTGCAGATGTTCGCCCTGGCAACTCTAGATGCGACCCAAACTTGACTGCAACAAAGAATCATTTTGTGGAAAAAACCGTCAAACCTTGAAAACAAGAACCCTCCAAAAGAGAATTCACGATTTTTGAGGAGAAAATTAAAAAAACCAAGAAATCTGAGGTTACAAATCATCGTTTTTGTGGAAAAACGGTAAAACCTAAATAACAAAATCCTACACAAACTTTGTGGAATTTTTGAGGAAAAATTATAAACCCTACGAACAATTTTTGAAGAAAAAATCGTGAAAACCCTAAAACATCGCGTGACAAAACACCAGACATCATGCAGTAAAACCCCAATTTTCGAGGAAAAGAAATCAAGCAAAACCCTCCCATGATTTTTTGTGACGAAAAATCAGAAAACCCAAAACAAGAAAAACTGAAAATAATATTTCGAGGGACAAATATTATAAAACCTGCGAACAATATTTTAGGAAAAAATTGTGAAAACCCAGAGACAATTTTTCAAGAAAAAATTGTGAAAACCTTGGGACCTATAGGACGAGAGGCCTTGCCCAAATCAATCTGATCAAGGCAACGATATTCAGATATCGTCAATATGCGTTGTTTCCAGGTGTTGTTGAACTTCTGATTGTGTTCCAACATGATGTTGGTCAAATATGCCATCACAAAAACCAAGGTTGAACGAGGTCAACCTAGTGAAGGCATGAGATAGAAGAATCTGATTAAAAAAATCAGAATAGAAACAGCTGCACAAAGAATCTGAAACCTTGGAGCAGAATTTGAGGCACAAATCCCATTGCGCAAATTTCGAGGTTTCCTGAAAACCCAGAAATTGCAATTTACTGCAAATTTAAAACCTGTAATTTTTCTGAAAAAAAATCAGAAAAATAATAATTTGCAGAAAATAATGTTTTAAAAAAACCAGTAAAAACGGACGATTTGTTTTTGATAAAAACCGTTAAAAAATTGGGCAAAACCCTAGGTCGTGACAATGCCCTAGCTGTAGACAATTTGGATCAGAGAACCCAATAAAATGCAGAAACCCTCGGTGGCAAATAAATAACGATTTTAAACAAAATCGTGTTGGAAAAATAGGGAAGCTTGCTGCAAAAAAATTTGCAGAATTGGTCGAGTTGTTGGGAGTGAAACCCTAGCCATCGTGCAGAAAATCCTGCAGGTCATGAACAAAAATTGCGAAAGTCTTGTCACTTTTCAAACTTCTGCCCAGATAATTGCGGCTCCTGCAGATCGCATCGCGCGCCCAAAGTTGAAAATCATGTCAAAAAAT
Organism: Cryptomeria japonica; assembly: GCF_030272615.1. Lineage (NCBI taxonomy): Eukaryota > Viridiplantae > Streptophyta > Pinopsida > Cupressales > Cupressaceae > Cryptomeria > Cryptomeria japonica. The sequence goes on along the minus strand of NC_081409.1, from coordinate 321,777,028 downwards.
TCACTGAGGCCGGGTACGAAAAAAACGACGCCAATCCGTCAGAAAAAAAAATGCATCGCCGCAGTCACGTAGGCCATGAAAAAGTGCGAAAAACGTGCTAGCAGAATTGAGGAACACGAGAAATGTGTGATTTTTCAGAAAATAAACACGCCGCAAAACGGGTCTGTCGTTGACCAAGCAAACAAGGCAGGCAAAAACCATGGTCGCGAAAATTACGACAAATTCGAATCAGAAACCCTCGACCAAACCTCAGAACAAGAAGACCTGTGATTTAAAAAAAAACTCAAAAAAAACTTCAAAAAATTTTATTAAAAAATTTCCTGGCTCTGATCTGCGAAATTTTTTTCGAAGGTTCACAAGCGAAAGCGAATTACTGAACCCTCCCAAAATCCTGAGCCCTCTCGTGAGGGAGTTAGACCCAAACCGGCTCCCACTCTGATACCATGAAAAATAATTGAATCAATAATCGAATGATATTGAATTTAATTAATAACGAATATACAAGTGTATATAAAGGTATTACAAGACGGTGTTGTAAAAAGAACAAACCGTTAATCTGAAGCTTAAAAAAGCTTAAAATGCTAAATAAAGCTTAAAAGCTTAAAACTAAAAAGCAAACTATGCGTTCTTATAAAAGAAACAATAGTTGACTAATGACTAACTAATTGACCATTAATAGAACCACAAAAGAAGGCAACTGACTAAAAGAACTAATTATTCTAATATAATGTAACTTAGATCGGTCTTATCAGGCAATTCTAGTAGATTTATAAGATAAGAATAATACATCAATTTATGGGGATAGTTTTTCAAGCAGATTCATAACAACTCTGGTCAATTTCATAACATGATAAAGTTGACTAAGAAGGTTGATTACATAGAACAGATAGCATACAGTGTTCAGAATGACGGCCTTGTGATGTTAAAGCAATGCTAAGAAGTAGTAATTATGAAGAGATATGGAACAAAGAGGACAGCATGAAGAGCAATATATAAAGATAATGATGCATAGTGATAATACATAACAATACACAAAGAAAAAGCAGAAATGATGATGAAGTGGAATCACCATTAAAAGAAAGAATCTCATTTGTTAGAATGTGATGGACAATGCCGTTGATGGATGAACAAAGACAGTGATTATTATATAATGAGAATGCCATGTTAAGGGACAAACAATGAGCAGGTTCATATTCTCAGAGTTAAGATTGTTTATTATAAACAATGAGCAGGTTCAGATTCTCAGCATTAAGATTGTTTATTATAAACAATGAGCAGGTTCAGATTCTCTGCATTCAGAATTAATAAACAAAGCAAAAGATAATACAGTCACACAGTGCTGAAAATTATAAGGCAACCAAATAGCAATGATAATATTTAGTATGGAAGTAGAACTGATTACTAGAGATGTTGAAGGCAGTTGACTAATGTCTACATTATCATCAGCGATTGAGTATGAGATATGATTATTCAGGTTTACTATATATTCCTAATGCAAATTGATTTTTAAATAATGTTTTAGTGCAATCTCTTTAAGGCAGAGCATATTATTTAAAGACAATAAAGCAAATAAGACAAAAATCAGATACGATTAAAAAAACACAGGCAAAGATGACAACAGAAAAAGACAAAACAGATAAAGACAAACGGAATAAGACAAATAGTAATAGAATATTAAAATATGTTAATTTTAGTATTAATGCTCATTCAGTGTATATTCTATTTTAGACAGATCGTCTTCGATCTTCTCAGCAATTTCTTATTAGAAACTTGCTATTCTTGTAAATAGCTTTGTATTATTTATGAGCGTCTTGCTCATTCTGTTTAATCAATCAATTCTTTGAAATCCATTGCGTGTCTCACATTGTTTTATGGTATCAGAGCCATAGGAGGAATTTTTTCGAAAATTTTTTAATCCTAATTTCCAATTAGTGGAAATTTTCGAAATTATTTTCTGGAAAAATTTATCAAAGTTTTTTTTGGCTTCTGGGGTGGAATCGTCGGTTTTCGACCTGCAGGTTCGTCGTTTTTTCGGCAACCTTTGTTTGCAGGGTCGTCGCGACCTGTGTTCGTGCAGGGTCATCGTTTTTTTTCGGCGTCGCGTTTTATCCCGTGACCTGTGTTCTGGACCTGCGGGGTTGTATCGTCGCGTTTTACTGTCTGTAACTTCCGCGTCGCGACCTCCGCCTACAACGTCCTGCGCGACCTGCTACTCTCTGTTCCCGGCGTCGTTCACCTGCGACCTGTTCCCAGCGTTGTTCGGTGATCGGCAGCAGACTTCGGCTCTGTGCACGTGTGCAGGCTTCGGCGTCGTCACCTCCAGCGTCGCCACCTACAACTCGTCACTCTCTGCAAACAATGGCGCCCACGACCTCTGCAATCTTCGATTGAGGTGTTTACCTCCAGTTTTTATCGAAATTCAATTTTTCTTGCAGATTCGTGGTGGTTTTTTCAAACCCTAATCTGGGTTGTTGTCCATTTTTTCTGGGTGCCTCGATTTTTGAGCCCGCAGATCCAGATTCTGACAGGAGAATCCTTCTGGGTTTTTTGCACGCATTTCTGGGCTGTCTTTGGATTTTTTTGGGTCAGCCAGGAATTTTTTTTTGGGAAACGTGCAAATGGCTTCTCTCACCAATCTGATGTTAGAAGGCAGTCAACGCTTTAATGGTCACAACTACAACATCTGGAAACAGCGTATGTTGACCATTTTTGAATATAGGCGTCTTGACCAGCTTGTTTTGGGCAAAGAGCTCAGTCCTGGTACACCTGGTGCAGATCAAGATAAGTTTGATGAACGCAATCGGGAGGCAGTTATGCTTCTCAAACTCTCAGTGACTGATGATCAGTTACCGTGGATTCCTTCCGGCAAGACAACTTCTGACATCTGGAAGCATTTGAAGGAATTGCATGAGACATCCGACAAGAGCCGAGCATTCTTTCTAAAGAATCAGCTGTTCTCCATTATGATGGACGAACGTATGTCCTTACAGGAACACCTCACGAGGATTAAGGACACTCGAGATCAGCTCGAAGCTATTGGTCGGACTATGGAGGAAGAAGACATGGTAGTAATCACTCTGAAAAGTCTTCCGAAATCGTATGAACACTTCATTGAGACCCTCAATATTACTTCCACTAATGTTGATCTGAAGTTTTCAGAATTGTGCACCAAACTTCTACAGCAGGATCGCTGGAAACAACAGTTTGGTAGTGGTACTACATCAGTCTCCTCGGAAAATGCCTTCACAGCTCAATCCTTTCAGAAGGATAAAGGCAAATTTCAGTCCTCTCAGTCTTCTCAGCAGAAAGGCTCTTCTCAGACATAGGATGGAGCTAAGAAGAAGAATGTGCAGTGCAATTACTGTCACAAGTACGGCCATATGAAGAAAGATTGCCGTTAGAGGTTCGCTTCTGAACAAAAGAAGCAGGGAGGGTCACACCAGAAGGCGCATGTTGCTGAACATTCCGAGCAGAAGGAGTCTGCCTTTTATGCCTTTATGGCTAAGAGGTCTTCAGATCATGCCAGGTCTTCTGCTTGGTACATCGACTCTGGTGCATCACGTCACTTTTCTCATCGGCGTGACTGGTTTACAGACTTCTCACCTTTCAGTGATTCCGTTGTATTTGGCGGAGGTGAGGAGTATACAGTTGTTGGCAGAGGCACTGTTCAGATACAGTCTGGTGGCAGGACTCTCCTTTTTCTGAATGTGTACTATGTTCCTGGAATGGAACTTAATCTGCTCTCTGTCAGCCAGATTATGAGGAATTCTCCTCAACTAGATGTGGTGTTCAGTGCTCACAAGTGCTCCATCATTGATCGGGAGACTCGTCTTACTGTTGCTGTTGGTCTAGAAAATCATGGCCTATATAGGCTTCTTGACACTCGTGATTCTCCTGAAGTGGCTCTGGCAGCTCGTGTTTCTCCTCTCAGCACTTTGTGGCATCAGAGATATGGACATCTCAACATTCAGTATCTCTCTCAGCTATCTCGGGAGGGACTTGTTTCAGGGTTACCTGATATTCAGACTCAGCATCTTGGAGTATGTGGCGCCTGTCAAGCTGGCAAACAGCATCGGACTTCATTCACACATGGAAAGTCTTGGCGCGCATCTAAGGTACTTCAATTACTTCATGCTGATATTTGTGGTCCTATGAATACATCTTCTGTTACTGGTTGCAAATACTTTTTGCTTATTGTAGATGATTTTAGTAGAAAGATATGGGTGTACTTTCTTAAACATAAATCAGATGTATTTAGTATCTTTCAGAAGTTTAAGTCCTTTGTTGAAAAAGAGTCTGGACATAGTATCATTACTCTTAGGACAGATAACGGGGGGGAATTTTGTTCTTCTGCATTCTCCAACTTCTGTGATACCCATGGCATCAAACGCCAATTGACTACACCCTACACTCCTCAGCAAAACAGTGTTGTCGAGCGTCGCAATCGTACGGTTGTTGAGATGGCTCGCTCTATGTTACAACACAGGAGTGTTCCGAGTAAGTATTGGGCTGAAGCAGTGTTTACTGCTGTCTACCTACTTAACCGTTCTCCTACTCAGGCTGTTAAGGGGAAGACTCCAGAAGAGGTCTGGTCTGGTCGGAAGCCGAAGATCAGCCACCTGAAGGTTTTTGGCTCTGTTGCCTATGTTTGGATTCCAGATGCTAAGCGCTCCAAGTTGGATTCCAAAAGTCAGAAACTCATGATGACAGGATACAGTGATCACCATAAGGCCTACAGACTGATAGATATAGACACTGAACGTCTTATCTTCAGTCGTGATGTTGTATTTGATGAAGACAGAGGATTTTTTCAGTCCCCTTCTTCTGAGCAGAGTTCTGAGGATCAGCCTCACAGTGTTCTTATTCCATTAGGTTCGCTTGATGGGAGGGATGATGCAGAATCTATTTTCGATGATGCACTACCTGAGTTCCCTCCGGAGAACAATCCTCCTCCTGCTCCTGATCCTGAGCCTCTTCCAGCTCCTCGAGATGTTCGCACTTCTACTCTCCGGCCTAAATGGTGGGCCAAGATCATTGGTGATCTTAGGGATAATGAGCTCATTGAGGGTAGAACCTCCCGTAATAAGAGCAAACAACAGCATACAATCAATTTTGCTCTCATGGCTAACATACACAGTGTTTTTGAGCCTCAGACATACTCAGAGGCTAAAGGTATACCTGAGTGGGAACAGGCTACGGACGCTGAGTTCCAGAGTCTTCAGAAGAATCACACTTGGGCCCTTTCTGATCTTCCTTTAGGGAAGAAGCCCATTAGCTGCAAATGGGTGTACAAAGTAAAATACAAAGCTGATGGAACCCTAGACAAGTATAAGGCTCGTCTTGTTGCTCGTGGGTTCTCACAGAAAGAAGGCATTGACTACGAGGAGACTTTTGCTCCTACAGCCAAAATGAGTACCATACGGCTCGTTCTTGCCTTGGCAGCCCAGTTCAGTTGGAAAGTCCATCAGATGGACGTCAAGAGTGCTTTTTTGAATGGTGACTTACAGGAAGAAGTCTACATGACGCAAACCCCAGGATTCAAGGTTGCTGGTCAAGAACAGAAGGTCTGTAGACTAGTCAAAGCACTCTATGTTCTGAAACAAGCTCCTTGGGCTTGGTACATGAAAATTGATAAGTACCTGACAGATCATGGCTTTCAGCGGAGTCCATCTGATGCAAACCTGTATATCAAGCATACTAGTAATGATATTCTGTTTGTGGTTGTCTATGTGGATGACTTAATCATTACGGGCAGTTCAGCACATTTGATCACTGGGATCAAACAGGATTTGTGCCGCACCTTTGATATGACAGATTTGGGACTTCTACATTACTGCTTAGGAGTTGAAGTCTGGCAGACTGAGACCAGTATCTTTCTCTCTCAGTCCAAGTATGCCAGAAGTCTTGTGGACAGGTTTAGAATGCAGGATTGCAAACCCGCCTCTACTCCTATGGAACCCGGGCTCAAACTTTCAGCTCAGTCATCTTCACCAGTTGTGGATGAATCTCTGTTCAGGCAACTAGTGGGCAGCCTCATCTATCTTACTGCCACTAGACCTGACATCAATTTTGCAGTGAGCTACATTTCACGCTTCATGACAGCTCCCAAGGCTGATCATTGGTTAGCAGCGAAGCGTGTGCTGCGTTATGTGAGTGGCACTCCTGATTATGGACTTCTGTACACTCGGAGTTCTGATCCTATACTCAGTGGTTACACAGATTCTGACTGGGCAGGTTTGGTTGATGACCGTAAGTCTACAGCAGGGTATGTGTTTAGTTTGGGATCTGGTGCTGTCACATGGACTAGTAAGAAGCAACAGGCTGTGGCTCTCTCCTCAACAGAAGCAGAGTATCGGGGAGCAGTTAAGGCATCTTGTGAGGCGGTTTGGCTTCGACGAATGCTTGCGGATATGCATGTCTCCCAGGCAGGTCCTACTCCCTTGTTCTGTGATAATCAGGGAGTGCTCAAACTCGCCAAGAATCCAGTCTTCCATGAAAGAACCAAGCATGTGGAAACGCATTGTCACTATATTCGACAGCTGGTTGAAGACGGATCCATCCAGTTGCTGTATGTTCTTACCTCGGAGCAGCTAGCAGACATCTTCACCAAGCCCCTTGGTCCTGATAAATTTGTAAAATTCAGGGGGTCTATAGGTGTAGTTAATAGATTGAGCATTAAGGGAGGGTAATAGAATATTAAAATATGTTAATTTTAGTATTAATGCTCATTCAGTGTATATTCTATTTTAGACAGATCGTCTTCGATCTTCTCAGCAGTTTCTTATTAGAAACTTGCTATTCTTGTAAATAGCTTTGTATTATTTATGAGCGTCTTGCTCATTCTGTTTAATCAATCAATTCTTTGAAATCCATTGCGTGTCTCGCATTGTTTTAAATAGAATAAGGCAAATAGATGATTTGCTTTCCCAAAGGCACGATTCAGAATTAGCAAATGATAAATAGAAGACTAAAACAAATGTTAACCGATATAATATACTGACTGATATTAAACAGAGAAAATGAAGCACGATTTGTTATATAGAGATCACCTCTAAGGTGCGATTTCATCAAGATTTGCTAAGGGATATAATTAATAAATGAAAGGATGTATATTTTCAAAAGGTGTGATTAAGAATTAGTAAAGAAATAAAAGGATATGATGACAAAGGGCTGCGATTAATAAAGAGATGCATTTGAGGAAATTAAATAATGTAATCTGCAAATAAAAAGGCGCATATCATTAATAAAAGATTATAAAGAAAAACATTTGTTAATGAAGAGGTATCTCTTGGAAATACATGATGTCTCTTAATAAAGAGTCACATCTTTTGAGAGGAAGATAAAGATATATTTAGAAATCGCAATTGGTGTTTGAAGGGCTGTGTGTGGGTAATAAAGTGAAGAAGAGGAATTACGTGAAAGCAGAGGAGAAATAAATATGAAAACATACTTGTGAAAGCTTACCTCTCTTGGTGAAGAGGTATGTTGAAGTTATTATATGAGGAGAATGTGAAGAATTTTATGACAGATTTATGAGAAGGTTGTAATCTGATTTGTGGCAGATTTAAGGGTAATATAAAAGCAACATTATAGCACAAGTTGTGAAAGTGATTATAGCAGATTTAAGAAGGAACTTTTGCAGATTGAGAAGAGAGTTTTTTGTGGCAGTCTTATAATCATTTCAGAGCAGATCTGGAGAACAAGTTGAGAAGAAGAATTATAGCATAAGTTGAGAAGAAGAGGATCATCCATCATCCGTTAAAAGGTGGAAAGTAGAATGAGGGGTTGGTGCCTCTAGTGGTTTGATACCTATGAATTTGTAAAAGAGTTTCTTCTATATAAGGAAGCTATTTTGTCGTGGTTTTCTCCTGTAGGGGTTTCCACGTATATATCTTGTGTTCTATTTGTGTTAATAATAGTTAGATCTCATGTTAATGTTAGTATGCAATGAATATGTTTTGAGATAAAGTTATTTGCCTATAATATTAAGCTGAAAAAGTAAAAGTTTGTTGTATTAGGCTGAGTGCATGATATTTCTCATATCTAGCTCATTGTTGACTCATGTGCTTTTAAATTCTTGATGAACATTATAGTGGTCATTGTAGTGGTGTTTGTAAATACATTGGAAGATGATGCTGGCACTAACTGTATTTACTATTAGCATATATGATTTGTATCATTGTAGGAAGCTTTGATCTTCATATTACTTGACATATCTTTTTCACATATATTCTGGATGTTCTCAATTTGAAATGTTTTGCTTTACACTGATTCTACATAGATGTTCTTAAATGTGCTTTGCAACTGTCTGTATTGCTATTGGGTTATTATGCACTCCATTTTGAAAATCTATTTTGGAGTGTTCTGAATGAAATTTTTACTGAAACTGTTTACAATTTTACCGTTTTCTTCAGGATATTGAATCCACAATTCATTGTTATGAATGGTTAGCAATGATTGGAGGGTCAAGCACTGGTGAACAGCGCATAAGGTAGATTTTCTTCAAAACAGTCACAACCTGATCCTCAGGAATCACAAACATGAAATTCTTTTGAATTCATAAGTTGTTTGGAAGAAAACAAAGTCAAGCTATTTAATTGATATTCCTAGTTAATTAGTAGACATTAATGAGTTTAGGAGTGCTTGAGTGTATTTCTGAAAAGTGCCCTTATGTTTTCTAAATTTCTAGGAGGATGGAATCATGTTTTAGATCTTTATTTTGTTTTATAATTTCATTGATTTTATTGTGGTACAGGATTATATTTTTATAAAATACAGCACACAAGAAAGAGTTTACAAGTAACTATGATGCATGTTCACTATGCTCTATTTCTCTAGATAGCATACTTATTACCATTTGCCCATATCTTTGTCGTAGCTATGTGGGAATCTTTCTAGCGAATGACACTTTTTAAGGCCAATTGTATCCTTATTTATTATTCACATATACAATATTTTCTATTTCTCTAGATAGTATACTTATTGCCATTTGCCCATATCTTTGTCGTAGTTGTGTGGGAATCATTCTAGCGAATGACACTTTTTAAGGCCAATTGTATCCTTATTTATTATTCACATATACAATATTTTTTTAATTTTGAACTTGACATTTTTTTTTCTATTAACCTTGTTTGCTGGAAGCAAAAGACCTAAATAATGCTTGATTACATGTAATCCTTTGTTGAAAGCATGGTAAAAGTGGTGCACAATATGATCAGGAGGGTTTTGCAAGTGTAAATGTGAGCTAGGGTTTGATTAACTAAATCTAAAACAATTCAGTTATTTCTTGTCGAAAAGTTTGAAAGCCTCAGCTTCATTACATTTTCCTAATTAATGTATTAAGAACTTGATGACAATTATATGTGCTGATTAAGACTTCAGTGCTGATATGAGTTTGAAGTGATGCTGCTGCTATAAAGAGCCTTACTAATCTTTTGTTTTGGGTAGTGGTTTGATAAATGACAATTTCAAACAGCAATGCATGTTACCAATTAAAGATGCAAGGGCTGGTTCTTAAATAATGCAATGCATATAAGTAAAGAGAGCACAGAAAACGATGTAATTTCTGAATGATTTATCGGTAAATAATTCCTGTGAATCCAAATGACTGTATTCTTTACCTAAAAAAACATTTGAACCCTCAATATAAAAACTTAAATTTACTGATTCATTGTTCCGCTGAAATATCATAAATATTAGATAACTTAAATTGAGCAGACTTCGGACCTTTCTTAGATCCCTCATAGTTGACAGGCTGGAGATAGTGGAAGATTATTAAAATATAAACAAATTTTCAGAATACTTGTTGTGGGCTTCTGGGCCCTATGCATTCTTTCAAACTTCCCCTTTGCTGACTCTCTTTGAGCATTATAATAGCTGCATTGAACTTCTGGATTCCTTCTTGCACACGGACTGGGTAGTGTAAGTGCTCAGGGCCCAATAAACACAAATAAGTTCTGTTAACTCTTCCAAGCTGGCGGCTGGCTGGAGTGAGTGGTGAAACACATGCTGAATCCATTTTAATCACCTCCCAAGAATTTTGAGCTGCTAAAACTAAAGGATCAGGGTAAATTTTTTTAATTTTATTATGGCCTAGGCGGCTCCTTCAAGGTCCCACCCCCATTAAGGGATAAACTAGCAGCAATTCCCTTTCCTGAAAGTTCAATGCTACGCTAAGATTTAAACTTCTTGGGGTAGGGCCCGGGTGAGAAAGATAGAAGCTGAAGCCTTCATACGATGGTTTGACTCTTGCTGGTCTATCAATATCAAGTGGTATGGCTGGGTAGAATTTACCATCTAAAGCAAAATATCATTAATCAATATGGTTTTGATAGCACAAACACTCTTGCACACACCTGCACAAAAATGTAAATCTACTTCTATCCACTTGCACACGTAATACTGATATTTTATATTTTTCTGTAACCTGATATAAGTTTAAACCTGCAAATCTGGTAAATCTGTGCAAATGATAAAATCTTTCAAGCGATTGCAACTCTGACTGAGCCACACTGTAATAGAGAATAACTAAATAGAAAATCTCAACCTTTAAATGCACAGTGAAATATTTGAACAATATCTCCAACAAATACCAGTGAGGGTAGATCGTCCTCTAGAGCCTTTTCATGAAGTGATGCTACTGCTAGAGGCTTTTCCAAAAGAGGGTTTTCGTCCTCTAGAGGCTTGAGATGAACCGCGTTTGATCTCTAGAACCACACACAGGTTTCTTCTCAGTAGTAGAGAAATATCTTCAACATATCTGAAAATGAGCTATAAATGCCTTTTTAAAAACTCCTCGTTCAAAGCCCTAATTTAATTTTGAATTCACCTTATGTCTCCCTAGGTTCCCAAAATAAAGCCACTTTATTAGATTAAATGACGTTAGTTAAATATTCAATTTAACTTCAGAATTTTAACGTTATTTATAATAATATCTCAAAACACTTTATGTCGTCAATTGAAGCAATCACCTACTATCCCAAAATTGACACTTACTATAAATGGTAAGTATGGACAATTTGTTTGAAGTCCCCTAGAAAGTGTCAAACAACTCCATTAGACCATTTGAGTTCATTGGCAACATTGAAATACTCCTTCGATCAAGCTAACACAAACCCAGAATATCAGCAACTGCACTGCTAGAGAACCTGAAAATGGGGACATTACACAAGACATCCAATTATCTTGATTATTTAATTACCAATGTTTCATTAGTTTCCACTTGACTCCTCACCCTGAATTGCCTGCTTGCAAATTTGGGCCCGGGACACATTGGGAGCCACTCCCATAACCCTCTCTAATACCCACATCTTAAGCTCACCACATTCTCCAACGAACGTGGCATAAACCAAAACAGCGCACATTCACCCAAAACAGACAAACAAGACACATTTTCCCCAATTTCTCACATGCTTACAACATGATTTCACATTATAATCCATCATTATTCATCACAAATTCCCATTTTTTTGAAAACTCCATCAAAATAGCTTCAATTTTCACTAAAAGTTAAGGTTTACGAAATCAAAATTCTAGAGATACGCTTTTGGATAGAAAGTGCTTAACACCCATAGTTTGACATAAAATACATAATTTTAGCAATTCTAGAAAATTTGGGCATCATAACAAGGGAAGTGCCCAATGTTATTTTTATGATCAGAATTAGATTAAGCAGAGCTCAAACAATTTCGAATAATTGACACGGCAAAATACTCTGGGAAAACTCTCCAGCACGAGGGAGAAAAAACCCAGCAACAAGATCTCTTATTCTATTTATCAAATTGCAAGATGTCTTTACAAAATCACTTCACTCCTTGAAGCTAGATGTATGAAACAATACGAACTTCAAGTTCTTGCATCAACCTCCTGACCTCCTTGTCCAAGGTTGCCTCTGTTGGTTTGTCAGACTCCCTCTGAATGTTATTTCCTTCTCTTCGAAGAAACTGATGACAATAAATCCTTCCTCTTCGAGAGATGTCTTCAGCCACTAACTCAGTCCCATGGCAGCAAGCTATGTCTCGATTCTTCAACTTGTGTGTCTTCCTCACAGGATGCATCAAGCTCTTTCTCCCTTGAATGCAAACTCTCGTCATCCTTATGCTTCTTGGTCTGTCCTGAAAGCATTTTTAGAGATTTTAATAATAGTTCATAGAACTAAATTATCCAGAAGAGACATACCAATGCCAGAAGCATACACTATCCTAATGTTATTGTATGAATTAATAACTGCATAAAAATTAATGAGCATTAGATACTTATCTCTTTATTGATCTTGATAAATACTAACCATTGCATTCAATATAACTTTCTTCTCTTGTGCTCAGATCAGACCACAACCTTTGTTCTACAGGTTCATGGCATGATCACATGCCCATGTCCCAGTATGAACGGTGACCCAGAATACATCAACACAGAGATTTGAAGTGATGGCTGGATAAATTTGAATATGGTCTTTGAACATTCAAATTTGTTGATGAACCAATTGGAATCAATTACAAACAAATTCTCAACCTGAATACTTTCAGCAAACCTGAAGTCTACGAAGATAAGGTAATTTGATTGTCACCAAGCTCTTGAGCTTTCAGAGATTTTGTTTGTGTTGTACCAAAGGGGTTTATCAGGTCTCTCCTCTGCTGTCAAGAAACAACAGCGGTGATATCCCTCGGACCACACCACTCTGTTATCATTGCCTCAATTCTCACGCTATGTAGGCGGAACATTGTACTCGGAGCCAGAATAGCTACGCTCCCATAAACTCAGACTAATGATAGAGTAATTATAAATTTATTCTAAAAACTCTACCTCGAGACCTTCTTGTCTCGGTATATCTCATTTAGAGAGCTATATAGTTACAAAATAAATAAATAAAAGAAAAATATCACCAGTCTGCAGAACTCTTCTTGCATGATGCCTAGATGTGGTTCTGCCCTTTTCCATGGTCCATACACTTAGCATACAGCTATGGTCAAGACTTTATAAAAACAACTATGCACCGGAACTTTATCTATCGATTGTCAAATGGGCCGCCAATATGCATCTGTCCAAATCATACACACCTGCTCATAGGCTCCGAAACTTGATTTATTTATTCCAATGAAGAAGCCTTACAAGTCTGGACACTGCATCTTCTTGAACTCCTTTTGAAGGAGTGTTGGAAATGACATCAACAATCAACAACTGTGGCTCGAGGATCAACTCAGTCCTGCCGTCGAATTTCCAATTCAATTTGGCTGCGATTCATATTGTTGGAGCTTCAGAACTCAATCTTCAATAATGTTTAAAACTCCTACACGCAAACAATCTCTGCGGTGCCAATAACTCAATCAACAGATAATATGGGGACAAACACATCATTTCGTTTGACGAAACATTCACAACTTACAACTTAACTTCCACCGGCAACGAGCATTGCAGAGAACTCGAACTTGACCAATCTGCACGATAGCGATAGGGGATCGTCCTTCCTATGAGTGCCGATTCAAGTCAATATGGCCTGCATTGGAAATCACAGGCACAAACGATCACCAAACAATCACCCTTCAGCCACTTGAAAGGCGCTCACAGAATGTAACTCCCAGGCCTTGCCTTCAACTAAGACTCACGCTGGAAGGAATGAGTCGATAAACTAGAACTTATGCCACTCACAGGTCAATGGTTAAGAAATCCCGATGAATAATAGAAGTCCGACCGTCAATAATGAAGTTGTCCAGATCAAGTTGTTGCACCAACAAATAACTCAATCCTGATCATGCCAAAGCTATGCGATGAAGGGGAAATAATATTAGCAAATCGCAGCTCGTATTCTCCTCACACTGTTTTTTCCCTTACGGCCTCTCTGGATATAATCCAAGTGTGCCCCAACAGCAAAAGCTAGCTTCTTATGCCACCCAAGTTAGCTTCTCTAATGATGCTAAAATCCTCAAACTTGTGTCTAGTGATGTATGCCAATCAAATAATGAAAAATAAGTTCGAGCCTTCAAAAATACGCCACGACCTCTTCTCAAACAAATAGAGGGGTCGATCCAGCTCAGACAATGATATCGCCTCCTCAAGAATAAGGATAAAAAATGCCTTCAATCTGATACGAAGTTGCCAATAATGCTTGAAGAAAGAGTATGAATATCCCACTCTCAACACCATGAAAAAAAAGTATGAATATGTAGCGGCAGTGAGAGTTAATTCCGCAACCTCAGTTAATGTAACACAGCTGTGCCGGGTGTTTCTACGGCTTCCACACCCCTGGGTATTCTCCAACAGCGATGTCGCCATTAATAAGACAATCCAAAATACGCCTTAGTAGCCCAACATACAGCTTGATATAATTTCTAAAGAATAGGGACAAAATCGAATATGTTCTGATAGACGCTAAGATAGACGCATTAAAAAAATGAGAAGAACAACAGAGGGTTTGATGCTTAATCAATTCTACTCACGATCTTTCTTAAACCTGCTCTGATACCATGCTATTTTTATGATCAGAATTAGATTAAGCAGAGCTCAAACAATATCGAATAATTGACACAGCAAAATACTCTGGGAAAGCCCTCCAACATGAGGGAGAAAAAAACCCAGTAACAAGATCTCTTACTATATTTATCAAATTGCAAGATGTCTTTACAAAATCACTTCACTCCCTGAAGCTAGATGTATGAAACAATACGAACTGCTGTAGAAGATATACGAACTGTTGTGGATGAGATTCAATCCAAGGAGAGAAGAATCGATCTCCCTTTATACCCTAGCGAAGGTGCCTCTTCTTCAAGGGTCGGCTCCCTTCGAATCAACATGACTCTTCTCAAGGGTGGCTGACTTTCCCAAGTCGGCCCTTTAATAAAATGTATTTTGCTAAACAAAAATGAATCACCCTTTATTAATTATCGGTCAACATAAATATGCAAAGCCAAAAGGCTAATTGTATATTTGATCGTAGTCGGCCAAGGAGTCTCCCGCCGCTACAATCGTCAACACCCAACACATTGTATTTTGGAAAATTTGCAAAATTTTCACATAATAAATTATATACATTCAAATTGACTCAAATGAAATGCAAGAAAGAATGCTAACATCCTAACAATGCTAATGTGAGCTTTCAAAACATTTAAAATGGAGTATAAATGAAGATTCAACAAAATACCTCAATTTCAATCTATGAATTTCCAATGAAGAGATCCTTGAGCAGACACGAACACCGGAAACACTTCCCTTCTTGATTTCTATCCCAATGCCACTGGTCTCGTGCAATTCGGAGTCCAAATGAGATAGAAGGTTTTCTCTCCTCTCAATTTTGCTCTCCAAAATGCTAAGTATATAAATGAACTCTCATTTGCCCTTTTTAACTCAAGCCAAATTTCACATTTTGAAAATAAAACAATAAAACATTTTCTTTTAATTCCCAAATTGATATAATTTATCTTCATTTCCCAAAACACATAATTGACAAGTACTCAAGCATATTTCAATTTCAGCTTTAAATTAGGATTTAAAACTGCAAAAAACTGATTTTCACACTTAAAATTCGCGGGAAATATAAATCAGGATAAAAAATTCAAATTTTCATTACTATATGTCCACATAGGGGTTAGGGTATCTAGAATACTATCAAATTATCAATCATGATATCTGGGTATATCATTGAACAAAATAATAGGAAACTATATTTGAACTGAGTACAATGGGTAGGGTAATATGTGCATGGCCAATGTGACATCTCCTCATAACCACCGTAGAGGAATAGCTTAGATTTGTGAAGCTAGGTGGAAAAATTCTTGGTACTTGTAACCTCTCATCATATGTCAAGTGTATTTGTGCATATACATAATAGTTAAAGCGCATACAATCTCCCCCAATGGGGTTCAATCATAATAATCATGAAAACTATCGCACGAGTGTGGGACCCTATACTCAAACAAGAGTCTATGCTTGCTTTGACCCCTAGTTTCGTGTTCTTTTAGCTAGCGTTTGAACAATTTAAAAGATTGAGGATCACTTTGGTAAGATGGGTGAATGGTCAGTTGAGGAGGGGGGACATATTGAGAAAGGTAGGGGCCGCACGAGTACGATCAAGGTTAGGGCTTGACCAAACTCTCAAGTGACTTAAGCTTAAGTTAGGGAAGGATTGTCAACTCTTTCTTTTTGAAATAGCATTGCACTAAAGTGCAACCATGCCCTATACCCCTTGGGAAAGCTAGCAATTTGTTATAGATGTAATATTGTTGGAGGTCGATTGTTGTCAATTCTTCACTAGAGTTTGATGCATTGCCCCCATGCCTTGGTTGAATGACTTAACTTAAGATGTGAGTGCTCAGAATAGCCATTGGTGGGAGGGAATAGTTATTGTTGGGTATTAAGTTCTATAGTTGGTTGGCAACTCTGGGGTGGGAAATTAGGAGGAGATAGTAGCCAACCGTTGGCCTACATGTGCATATTCAACGGAAAGATAACAACATATCTATCATAATGTAGTAATACTATAAATGTCTCATAAAGTTCATCCAATACTAATGCCAATACAAAGAGAATGGTGATACGAAGAATCTTGAATCAAATACACAGGTATAGCTATATGGATTAGGTCTCACAATATATACAACATAACACAAACATGAGAGGCATTAGAGTGGATCCCACTTTCATTTCTGTGATGCACAATGGCTGTCTTTTCTAAATGGAAATGTTGATTTTGTTTCTAGTTTGGCAATATTATATATGGTGGTAGACAAATGGCAACTTTTCAGTAGATCATGAAGCTCCTTAGCATCGTAGTTTTGAATTTGGACCTCATGTTCACTCCAATGATTTGTGATGGGCATGAAAGATGAAATATTTTTGTGTATTGTGGCTTAGTTGTCAATAGACATGATGAGATACTGTTGTATTATTGGGCCACATGTTAGTCAACCCAACATAAAATGCTCTTATTGGTCAAAGTGTACAACATTTCTCTCTAGTGGCCTTAGGTGAAAATATGGTAACATAAATTTGATGCCTAGCAGATTGTTTCCATCACCATGGCTAGGCACACTCCTCCAACTGCCCCAACAACTTCTAAATTGCTATTAATCCCTGGATTTGAGTTTGTGACGTTCCAAATGCTTTTTTCAATGGCTATTATTGAACCCTTGCATGGACTGCCATCAATGCGTGGTAGATATTTCTGAAAATTTGAATTTCCTTTTGACTCATGCGTGCCCTAAATCTTGCTTGATCCATTGACTTTCTTGCCTTCTTTGATCTTATGGATGACTCCTCCAATTGCCCCTTCTCAATTGAATTAATCTCTTCTTTATATCTTCAATTGTGGGAAGTCACACCTCTTCACAAGAAATGAGACATCACTCTTCATTGCTGCCCTTTGAGACTAATAAAATTATTCTCCAAAATGATCTCCCTTGGATGTCCTCCTGAAATGAGACCTCCTTTTATATCTTTAATGCGAGGGAGAGTCACACCCATTCACTATCTCTGCCCTTTGCAATGGCCACAACCTTCATAATTATCACCTTTTGAAAGAGAGACAACCTTTCATGATTATTACCTTTTGAAAGAGTCATAACCCTTCATTATTTCTGCCTTTTTGAGAGAATCACTTCCTTATGATTTACTTTTCTTTCCTTCTTCGTCCTTTTACCTTTCCTTAATTCCTATGCTCCATTCTTTTTACCCTTCTTCCTTGTCCTCTTTCAAATGAACTCTTCTCCCTTTTATATCTCATGTTTGAAGGAGTTACAACTCTTCATAGCATGCCTCTTGACTTTTCATTAAATTTAATTAACTTGTAATTATAGTATATTATATTTTATTATTTATTTATTGATATTTTAATTTAATTATTTTTTTATATATTTTTAAATCCTATTTCAAAAAATGGACATTACAATCCACCCAACCCAAGATTGTTTGCCCTCAAGCAATGATCATGGAGTGTTCAAAACGATTTCCAATATGAAATGGCTTTGGAAACACATGGAATATTCTTGCTAAAAACACATCAAGTATGAACAAAACACGGAGCATACACATAAAAACACAAAGCATGCATGAATATACGTAGACACGGAGTATACACACAAATACACATGCTGTTAGATCCCTTTTTGTTTTCCGAGCCAGAAAGTGTGCCTAACCCCAATCTTGCTGCTCATAATGCATTTTGAGCCAGAAAGTGGGCCTAACCCCATCTTGCTGCTCATAAGTATGCTCAAGTCTGCCTTGAGTAGAAATGATATTCAACAAATTGCTTCATTTCTCTTTCCAATGCCCTCAAGCGCTTTGGCTAGTTTGCATTAACTATCCTCTGTCCCTCAGGGTGGCCAGAATGGTGCTCTGATACCATTTGTAATGTCCCCTTTTGGGATTGCCCTAAACCTTGCCCTTGTAAATATCAAAGTCTGATAATTTTCTCCATTATTAATTCTGATATTAAATATTTCTCACTTGATCCATTGACTTTCTTGTCTTCTTTGATCTTATGGATGATTTCTCCAATTTCCCCCTTTCAATTGAATTGATCTTTGTAAGATTTGATTCATCACTTTCATTGCTGCCCTTTGAGAATTATAAATTATTCTCCAAATTGATCTCCCTTGCGTGTCCTCCTCAAATGAGATCTCCTCCTTTTTATATCCTCCAATGTGAGGGAGAGTCACACCTCTTCACCATGTCTGCTCTTTGCAATGGTAACAATCTTTTATAATTATTACCTTTTGAAATAGCCATAACCCTTCATTATTTCTGCCTTTTTGAGAGAATCACTTCCTTATTATTTACTTAACATTCCTTCTTCTTCCATTTACCTTTCCTTAATTCCTATGCTCCATTCTTTTTCCCTTTCTTCCTTGTCCTCTTTCAAATGAACTCTTCTCCCTTTTATATCTCATGTTTGAGGGAGTCTCAACTATTCATAGCATGCCTCTTGGCTTTTCATTAAACTTAATTAACTTGTAATTATAGTATATTATATTTTATTATTTATTTATATTTTAATTTAATTTTTATTATTTATTATAAATCCTATTTCAGAAAAGGGACATTACAATAGAACTCAAAAGAACACACAGTTATAACTAGCATTGTTCAAAACATCATTTGGGAGAAGGATCATTCATTGAAATGGAACAGAGATCTGAACACGCACAGTGCAGAACTAGGCTGGTTGTCTCCTGGAGAATGAAAACACAAGAAAATAGCGTGAAACTTGAAAATATGCGTAGCAAGCTTGACTTTTGCATAATAGAGTTCCACAGTTTTTCATTTTTCATTAAATATAATGAGGAATATAAGAAGTATTTCTTTCTTGATGAGCCTCTGAATTGATATGCTTATGTATCAGGCATAAACTATTGTATAACGGTATTACTTATTTCCAAGTTGCACATACACCTTAGAGAAGTTATTGATAGTGGAAAAAATATTATCATTTTAGTGTTAGATTGGAAGGAATATAGATGGATCTGAATAACTACACTTTAGGATATTTCTGAAAATGTTTAAACCCAGTTTCGATTTTCAACAATCATATTTTAATTTGAACAATAATAAATTGAAGGGCTTCCATGAAACATCATATCTTCCTTAATGATAAAAGAATGAGAAATAATATTTGAAATAAAATATAAGCACCTAGAGGTGACCCAGTTCTTAATTTTGTGAAATCTATTAACTCGTAATGTACTTATACTTTTATAACTTGACAAACAAGATGTAACATTGCCTGTTAAGAGTTCACATTAGGAATATATTAATAAGTGAACAATGAGGATTTTGTTTCATTGATTATTGATATTAGAGAAGAGAAGTTGCACAAGTGGCTGAAATTGGCAGAAACATTATTGAAAAGACATTGATAGGCCTGAAAATGCACTCAAAAGATCAGAAACATCCACAGTAAACCCATGATGTTTACTATTATTCTCAGACGTCTCAGAGTTGGCAGTGTATTTTCTATGTGCAATAAATGTTATTGAGATTTATTAACTTTTTGATTAGTGATTAGTAATAATCATGGGAAGTTATCAAATATGTGCCTGTTTTCGCTACTGAAAGTAGGGTTTAAACATTGCTTGATGACATAAGGAAGAGTGGATCATTCTGTGATCTTGACATTTTTATTAAGTGAATGATCCAGCTGGATAGTATTCCAATAAATAGCAAAGTGTACATTTTATTTTTAACTTGTGTGTGCACAATTATACTTCATTTCTGTAATACATCCTTCTGCTCCTGCTTGTTCTCTGTTCTGTCTTATTTGCACAACTTTAATGCAGCCATGGTCAGGTTATTGATTATCATTTTTGTTACTTAAACTAGCCACTTAGTTGTTAACTTGTGACTTTACTGCCCTTGCCTTTAAGAACAATGGGTTTTTACATCACACTATTTGTTTGGCCATTAAGTAGAGCTTTTTTTTGTTTATTTTAATCAAGGATATCTAATAATTACCAGTGGGCCTAGACCAGTACTGGGAGTGATAGGCTTCAGTCTTCGATGTGTTACTAGACATACATGTGTCCTTGAAGTTATGTGTTGCTTTATTGTGGCGTGGTGATCTGCATTTGGGTGCTCTTTATTACTTCAACCGTGTGGATAGGGAATTAGTTTAATGATTAATCAATAAAGTTTTTTATTTTTCATCTCTTATGTTCATATGTAGTTTGAAAAGTTATTTGGCATGGATAAACATGACCACAAACATTGTCTTTGCGATGCTTGATGTGTTCCCTGTTTAGTTTTGAGTGCTTTGTCTTCTACATTTGTTTCTTACTTGGCTTTAGAAGGTTGTATTTTATAGAGCTTGCATATAAATCATTTGATTGACATGCTATTATCTTTTGCTTTTTTATAACATAGAAGAGTCTAGTTTTATTAGAATATATTAGAAGACTTTGGCTTTGAATAGATAACACATCTGCATGGTTTTAATATTATCTTATGCTAGTCTTATAACATTGAAGAAACTAATTTTATAAGAATATGTTAGAAGACTTCGGCTTTGAATAGGCTGTGGTTCTATATGAGGTTAAAGAAAACTTACAAAATTGTTCATTTATTGTGTTGAAGACGCGAAGAATCATTACCAGTTTTTAAGAGGAGGCTCTTGGGAGGCTTGATTGATTTTTCTACAAGAGAGCTTCAGGTTCAGGTAACTTTAGTTTAATTAAAATATTTGAAATCAGATAAGGTTATACATAGTGACTGTTACACTATTAAAAAAATCCATTTTAATTTTGGAGTATAGCATACAATCTTAAGATTTAAATATCGTGAAGCAGTTGGCATGGTGCTGTTTTCATTCTTTCCAAACTCTCAAATGTTAATGTTGTAATATCAATCAGTCTAATCCTCCTTGTTGAAGGGTTCATATGTTGATAATTGAGGTATCAATATCTCCTACCTGTAGTCCACTTAAATCTTGTTTTTAAATAGATTGGTAATATCAAATGTAGTAATTGTATATATGCATTGCTTTTTCTAGATAAATTTTCATACGCTATTTTCTTCAATTGGCCTTTTTAACTATTAAGAATGAGGTTTTCCTATTAGTAAAACATCCAAATTTTAATATGATCTTAAAATTGCAGCTGGGAAACTTGCACTTATCAATCATAAAGTCTTGTTTTCTCTCAAATATAAGCATATAATATATTTTTATTTCTTTTTAATGTTTGCATACTTTTTATATTCCAGTATAAAAAGTATTGCATAAATTTGAAACTTAAAATTACTTAAATAATCTTGTAATGTTCTTCCATAGAGATGAATGAATCCATTAGTCTATTATTGATCCATATGTTAATTATTAATTATAGTATTACTGTTTTTATAGTCTACTTATAATGTATTTATGCATATTATACAATTTACAATAAAGTATTAAGGTAGATTATATAATTCATCTACTAGAATAATTAGATAAATCAATGGAATGATCGATTTTGTAATTAAATTAGTCAACTAAAGTGTATAATTATAGTAATTGAGATTTACACATTAGGCAAAAACTGGGCAAATTATTTTTTTTACATAAATACACAAAATAAGCTTAGACAATGCATTAGAAAAATTCTGAATCTTAATAGCAATACTGTGAATAACGATTGACTCTGCAAACCAAAAGTATAAATGGAATTCAATTACTTGGGAGACAATAAACAGCTGAAAACTTCATAAAAATAGTGAAAAATGCTTGTTTTTGTTTTTTGGTCCAGATAAAAGGGAATAACTTTGCTTTTACCCTCAGTGCAGCCCATTTGTTTGTTAATGTTTCCTTGTTATAACTGTAGTGGGGGTTCGGGGGTGGAAGCACCCAGAAGGGTAGAGGGGTAGCATCCCTGGCACATACCCAATTAAGCTCTTTGAGGCCACAGGGACCTTCATGGTGCATGCCATGTTTCATAATTTTTCACTTGTAACCAAAACAAGAGGAGAACAAGTCAATGTTTTTATCAATGTCTGCAAACATTTTTCAGTGGCCAAATTTATAGAGAATTTTTTTTAGAAACTCACAAGTTTCTCTGCAGGATTTGGTGTGCAAGTCTTTGGCGACATACTTGCTAGGCAAATAAAACTTGCAAGTTTGATGAGAGCTCACTGAATTTGCAAACAATGGTGAATACAAAATTGTGTGCTGATCATATGTGCACATTAATGTCTTCCCATTAATCTATATTATGGGCATGTGCTGAAATTTGAATCCTTGAATTTAAATTTGAAGGGAACTGTAACATGCCTCCACCCACTTTTAGTTGTGATAGTTTTTATCAACCTTCCAGGAGGAGAAGTTCAGTGTATAGATGAGCTGTGATACAAAAGAAGTTCATTCAAGAGTTTTCAGGGACTCTATAGAATCAGTAAAAACAGGTAGAAGTTTTAGAAGATCTTTAATAAGACAAAAGAGATAAAGCTTCAAATGGGTTTCACATAAAATTTGGAACATGGAATCTGGGTGGTGTTGGATTCAGAAATGCAACAGTTTACTAGTTCTATTCTAGTCACTATCAAAATACTTTTGACGCAAACCTATGAAATTGTGACCAAGGCTGATATAAATCTTTTTCAATGAGAATTAGAGGCCAAATTTAAAGTGCATCAACAAACTTTGAGACCAATGTATTATGAAATTGTGACCAAGGCTGATATCAATCTTTTTCATTGAAAATTAGAGGCCAAATTTAAAGTGCATCAACAAACTTTGAGACCAATGTATTATTACTAGTTCTGGTTATGCAACTTTATATGACATTTGAACTTGTAATGAACATCTTATGCTGTGTTTTTATGTTTGCACCTATTGTACCATTCATGTGTTATAGAATAGTTTGGCTAGCTAACACTTTATCTGCTTGTCAAAATGCTCGGTAAAATAGTAAATTTTCATTTTCCTTTACGGCTGAATCATAAAATATAGTTCGGCAGCATTTGTGTCCATCTAATTTAATGCAATTTTATTTTAGTAGATGGTTCAGTCGAATGAAGCTTTATTGCCATTTTCTGCAGCAGACTCAAGTTATTGCAGCTGCGGCAGCCGGAGTTGCTGCAGGAGGGTTATCACCTCAGGCTGCAAAAGCTGAAGCAGAATCAGCAGCATACCTATCTGTGGCTTTGGCGGAAAATGCTATTGTTGTTCTGATGCTTGTTGAAGATCATCTTCGTTTTCAATCCCAGGTATATAATACGGCACCATCTGTTACCACACCAGGCTCACCTGTTTCAGTTGCATTTTCTAGTGGGGGGCATTCATCCTCTTTTGGAAAATCAACATCAGAGGGTGTGGATAGTTCAGGACCTCGAAGGGTTTCATCTTTCACTGATTCTGGAGGTTTCTCTTTAGATGTAAGTAATTCATTCTATGGTCTTGTCTGATAAATATGAAAATATCTGGAGGTTTGAGAGCATATTTTGATTGCTTTAATTTTTGTATTGCTTATGCAGTAGCTTTTAATTTTTTCTTACAGTATATTATTAGCCATGTAACTTCTATAGATGTGGATATTAATTGTGAGTTAGTTTTTACTTGTTTTGTAAATGGCACCCTGAAAAATTCTTTAGGCTTATCTCAATTCTATCAGCGTGCAAAATATGACATTCTTTATTTCTTAGACAGATTCTTTGCTTCTAGATCAAGTTGAGTATGCTTTTAGATTAACATCTTTTGTTTTGTTAGAAAATTGGGTCTTTAGAAGTTACTCTGAATTAATGCTATCAGTAGTCCGTGATTTGTCAATGCTTAATATTTGTCATTCACTTCCAATAGGTTATAAATAATTATATGTTTTGTCTCATATATTATATTAATTTTTTTTGCAATGTTGATGCTGACAGGTTCTTGCTTCAATGGCGGATGCTAATGGGCAAATTTCTGCAGCAGCAATGGAACGCCTTTCAGCTGCTGCAGCTGCTGAACCTTATGAATCTGTTCGTTGTGCTTTTGTCTCATATGGGAGCTCCACAATAAACTTAGCTGAAGGATGGAAACGAAGGAGCCTTATGTGGTATGGAGTTGGTCTTCCACCTAAATCTGAAAGTTTTGGTGGTGGAGGAAGTGGATGGGAAATCTGGAATTCTGTCTTTGAAAGAGATGAAAGTGGGGAATGGATCGAACTCCCCCTGATCAAAAAGTGTGTCACGATGCTCGAGGCTCTGCTGTTAGATGAATCTGGACCTGGTTGTGGGCTTGCAATTGTAGGAGGATCTGGAATTGGAATGGGGGGCATGATTGCATTGCAGCAGTTGTTGGACAGTGACCAACCATTTTTAACAATGCTGAGAATGGTGCTTGTTTCAATGAGGGAAGAGGATAGAGGAGAAACAGTGGGTCGGTCAATGAGTTCCAGCACAAGGGAAAGCACAACAGATGGTGTTCATTGGCTCATAAAGCAGAATTCAACTCTAGAAAACAGTAACCGTCTGGGAAGACGAAAACCACGATCAGCACTACTTTGGAGGTATATCGTATTCATTCTATCATGTTTTCTAAGTTAAAGAAGGCTGTGACTGTTTTGAAGTATCAGATTGTCATAGTATGATTTGTGCAAGTCATCTGACCCTTCTAGCAGTCCTCATCTATTTGCTTTTCCTGGCGAATACTTGCTTATCTTCACTGTATTAATTCACCAATGTTTTTCTGGTTATCTGACTCTTAAAAGCAGGATTTATTAAATGCTTTACTAAAAAAATAATGTAAAATAATGTCATGAAATAAACTAGGATCTATATCTGATCACTTATCAAGGGAAAATGTAGGCACTGTCAGTGGAGATAAAATATATGTTAATATGCCAGCTTTTATGTTTCTAAGACTTGAAAACATTAAGACATGCAAGGTATTTTTTGTCGATACCAAACTTGTGATAAAAGTAAACTGAAGGTTAAGGAGAGAAGAATCAAAAGAATGTCTGCTTGTAGACCCAGATGCTTGTGGGAAAGCATTAGAAGAAAACACTGTAATTTCTTTTTAGAAGCTTTAGAAAAAGAAAGTATTTGAATGCGTTGAAATAAGTTCTAAACACTAGGCACAATGACTCTGGAAAGTGACATTCAATGGATAACGAAACATCATTATGCACAGATATTCATCAACTTATGGTAGTCAAAGTTTACAGGGGTGGAAGAATATTCCAAGTGAGTTTGACCAAATTTTTTTTATAATGAAAAATTCAATGCATACAGTAGTGAACCTTTTAAAATAATCACTTTTTTTAGCTGAATTTGTCATTTCATAATGGAATTTGGCATATGAACCAAGGGCTAGATTAAAGCAGTCCCAAGGTGTTTAAACGAGCAGATAGAGACACCATAGTATGAAACTCACGGAGCAAGGTTTACTAGATAAATTGCCATCATATATGTGTTTTAGGTGTTTTAGGAGGATAATAGTTTTGGTTGCTTGCATCTCCTTTGCAGCTTTAGATATATTAGAATATTTACCTGGCAAATGTTAATACAATATTGATTTATCTATTGGAGCTCTAATCTGTACATCTTAGCAATATGCTGAACACCATTTTCATATTATGTTTGCCTAAGATTCCAATCTTGGTATGGCGATGGGTATGGGTATGCCTAAGATTCTGATCTTGGTATGGCGATGGGTATGGGTATGCCTATATGGTTTTTTTCTCTCCAAGTATGTGTATATATAATTAATTGTTTTTTATATATTAAAATTATAAACATAGCGATACTTGTAATGGCCAAGAAACAAAATATCTAAGTACCTCATAATTTGCAAAAAAGAAAGTACATGTAAATTCATAATTTAGTGATTTGTCAAATGTAAATATACAGTAAAACATTACAATTTTCATGTTGCTCTTTGTAGAGAGCATTGGAGTCAACATTTGGTTCAGTTTCGTTTGAACCACGATGAGTTACAATGCCATTTCCACTAGCCATGTCAGCACACTAACGTCTAAGTCAGCACACTAAGAGTTAGATCCCAATTCCTTGTCAGCTTCTCATTGTAATCAAGTTTCTTGTGTGACATGCGACATAAGTTGGAGTAGAGACCAAATCCTTAGCTTCATTTGTACCCTATTGCTAAGTTACCGGTTCGGGTTCAGATTCGGGTATGGATTCGCGGATTTGGCAAAAAAAAAAAATCTTGGGTACGGGTTTGTCCGTACACACACACATATATATATATTTTAATTATATATATATATACCCATATACTATATATATGGTCAATATATACAATCCATACAAAAATAAAATATACAATGTGACTTTCCATACATAAATGATAAATGATAAATGATAAATCCATAATTATTAATTGCCAATGCCAATAAATATTCATATATCGCAAATGTAATCAGTAAACTAATAACTAAAGTCTAATATCATATTCATAATTTGCAAAAAAGATAATATTCAAGTTTCAAGTCTTTTTTAAAAAGTTATAAAGGAGCGAATTAGAGTTTTATTATAAAAAAAACTATTTTAAAAAGTCTTTTTATTCTTTTTTATTGTTTTTTTGACCCGTGGGCCCCGTTTTTGGGAAACCACGAGCCTGGGTTCATGCGGGTCCTCCTGGGTTCGACCTGGGTTCCACCTGGGTCCTTCCCAGGTGGCCGGGTTCCCTGTGGGTCCTGTGACGCAGGACCCACAGGGAACCTGACCACCTGGGAAGGACCCAGGAGGAACCCAAGGAGAACCCGGGGAGAACCAGGACTGGGCAAGAACCAGAACCGGAACCCAGGCCAAAAGGGGAAGAACCGGTAACTTATCCCTATTGTATTAAGGGGCATGTGCACCAATTTGTCTTAGTTGAAGAACTCACAACATGCAAATTTTTTTAATTTTGGGCAAAATAAGCTATATTCCACAAAGTTTCAGAATAAAGGGATGAGGGAATGTGGGGACAAGACTCAAGGATGGGGAAACCAAGGGCCTAGATTTGTGGATGGCAATTAGTGGGGTCTAGGAGCAGAGATCCCAAATTTATCGCTTAATACTGAAATTAGGTGTTTGGTACTTTTTTGGTTGTAAAAATGTTAAAAAAATGATTTTTTTGGGTGGCCCTTGTGTTTGCTTGGGTTCACCTAGATCTACCTCGAGCATTGTAGGGTTTGGAGTGGACCTTGGGTCGACCCTGGCCGACTCGTTCCTAAATCTAGCCTTGAAGTAGACCCATATGTGTAGTGGAGGGTTTTGCTGAACCTACGGACTTGGTTTTGTGCTCATCATGTGTTGTTGGTCATGCTAGTTTGGATAAATTTTGCAACTATTATGATTAGCCGACTTGTAACATAGGTGGCATACAATGTTTTGTTGCATCCTTGTTAGATTTTGCATGGTTATGAAATGTGGTAGCCAAATGGAAAGACACCTTAAAATTCCAAGTTTATTCTTAACATAGTAATTATGCATTACTATAACCTACCAGATTAAGCTTTGCTCTCAAATCTTCTCCACCAATTTTTTGGTCAAAGTTGGATCCGTCATTATGAGAACGCCTCAAATTGCCCTTCTCTTTATCTTCGTACATGCTTTCCAAATGAGTAAAGGTAAACCCTTCTGACTTGTATGTAGGATGTCTTTTCAAGGAATCTCCAAAACATGCTACTTCTTGGGGTTGTGTTTGAGCAAGTTAAAAAGTCATATAGAAATCCAAAGAAGGAACCAAATATGGGGCTCTAAGACCTTAGAAAGAGACCCAAATGAATCTTGTAAGGCCAAGGCTAGTTGGCTTGTGAAAATGGAAGAAGTTGTCATATTTGGTTCGCTTGGCATAGGTTAGGGTTTTTTAGGTGTGTATGATGGCTATACGATTCATTGAGGTCAAACAATGTATGGACCCTACTAATCAGTTTACACTTAACAAAAAGCTCACTAAATCTTGTTTTAAGGTAAAATGTGATTACCATTTGTGCTTGTTTTTAGTACAACATGTTTAGAAAATATATTTACCTCAATTATCCATTTGACTGATGGTGATTACTCTAACATCTACACTCATTATTACTACTTCATAATCATTTATAAGCACTTATACAATGATTGTTGATCACATTTCATTGCTAATACCCTTAATAATTGCACATATTAAGTTTCCAAATTTCAATTTATATCTAAAAGTACATGAATAGTTTGGGAGCAAGTCAAAAAGTCTTAGATAGAAATTTAAAGAAGGAACCAAATATGGGTCTCTAGGTTCATCCACTAAGAGACCTTAGAAAGAGACCATAGGAGTGAATCCTATCAGGTCAAGGATAGTTGGCATGTTGAAATGGGAGAAGTCATTATATTTGGTTTGCTTGACATAGGTTAGGCTTTAGTAGGTGTGTATAATGGCTATAACATTCATTGGGGTCAAACAATGTAAGGGCCCAACTAATCAGTTTCTAATTAACAAAAAGCTCACTAAATTTTGTTTTAAGGTAAAATGTGATTACCCTTTGTGCTTGGCTGTGATATAGCATGCTTAGAAAATATAATTGTCACAATTTCAATCTAAGTTTGTAAGAACTCTCACATTCTCCATTTGACTAGTGGTGCTTACTCTAACATCTACATTCATTTTTACTACTTGATAATCATCTATAAGCACTTATACAATGATTGTTGATCACAATTCACTACTAACACCCTTGATCACATTTCACATTTCACTACTTATACGATGATTGTTGATCACATTTCACTACTTTTATAAGTGAATTATTAACTTCTTTTGGGTCATTTCTTGCTCTTATTCGTTCATTTCACCTAGTGAAGCATCAACATAGCAAGAAGATGATTTGAGAAGAGAATATTCAAGCATACAAAGTTGATGAAATCATTAAAAAGAAGAAACAAAATTGGATGCAATGGAAGAAAACGAAGACACTATTGAAAAAAACAATCTATCATCATTTTGATACTGACTTACAAAATTATGTTACACTAAGAGAGGAAAGAGGAAGATTTTGATAAAATATATATATATATTTTAAACTTTTTTTTTTTTGACAAATTCTCATATGTAAACAGTTATAATGCTGTTATACATTTATTATTTATAATTTTGTTGCTTTATAGTGTATTGTTTGACTTTGAAACAATAAAATTTCAAATTGTGAGAGTTTGAGGATCATATGTAATGTTATAATTGAACTATAACAGATTGATTGTCAAATTAGACTTTTGTGTTCTCTAAATACATTGATTTTTTTTTTGTGTAATTATGAGGTTTTATTTTGTTGAGGTTGTGTCGAGCTTTTTGTCAAATAATTTTGGGCTTTTTGAGTTGAGTTAAAGTCCGAGTCTTCAAAGTAGTATGGTCATTCCTATTTGTGTCAATCTTGCGTGACCTTTTGATGAGTCATTTGCCATTTTTTCATAGCATTCCTCCATGCTACACATAAGAGTAACTCATATAGTTCCACCATTTGACTATTTTATAGAAATTCAAATATAGTCTAGTACTTAAAGATATTATTAATTGCAAGTAATTCCCAAGTTACTTCAGGCTAGTATAGTAATCTTTATTAATTAGACTGCAGGAAATGGGTATAGCACCCCCTATAAACTGCAGTGCGCCGGGTAAACTTTTTAACGTGACGGTGACGCTGGCACGACACATCCTCTGGTACCACGTGAGCTGGGGGGAGACTAGACCTCGCGACCTCGTGCTCCACTATTGGAAGCTCTCGCCAATCGAGCTAGGCCCCCGCCCTAGTATAGCGTCAGTGTTTTTTTCTATAGGTCTAGATGCTTGAATACATGTTCTCATAGTAAGTTCCAATTTTTTTTTTTTGCATATTCAATAAAAATTTCCATTTTGTCTTTTGGCCCATTATACATCAGAAAGCTGTCAAAATTTGCAACAATGACTTCAGTCCCATCATTGGTATGTAATTGAGATAGTTTGGACTTATCAAGCATCATTTGCCTTTGAAATGAGTCTAAAATCATACACACGTGTGGTTTTTTTTATTTGGGAGGAACAGAGTAATGTCCTCTACAAACTGCAACTATCTTTCGCAATAATGATGTGAGGTCTCATAGGGTTTGAAACCCTAACTACCTTGTTAATGTTGGTCAATGCTATCTTTTTGGTTTGCACAGTTGGGTGTACATGTGGATCCACTCCCGCATTATTAAATGATACTTTTATGCCCATGAAAAACCCTTTGGAAGATGTATCATCCATTTGAGCATTAATGGTTGTTTTCTTTGTGCAAGGAGTAGGTGAGATGAACAGTGAGAAATGACAGTAGTTGGGGATTGGGGTTTAAGAGTAAATCATATTGGTGAGAGGAAGTTAAATTCTCTGGCAAAGGCTTGGCAAGACAGGAGATTAGGTGGAAAAAGGATGATTGAATAGAGAATCCTAAAGTCTTGATAGGAGGTTGGAACAATGGCAGGGAATGGGCAAAATGTATGTCCAAATGAGGAAGTTCTTGGACGAGGAACTCAAAAAATCTGACTGTTGACAAGCACTTAGAAGATAGGGCATGCCTTCAAAGATCAAACTCTCAGACTTTGAGATCTTTAGATAGACATAGGGGGGGAGGAGGGGAAGGGCACTCACACAAAATTGGACTAGGGGAGATGTGAGAAATAGGAAATAGACAATTTGGTCAATCACATAGATTATTACAAAATGGGGACATGACAGTCCTCACTAAATTAAAACCCTTAACTTATCAAAATAAATTCCAAGGCTCAATTATAAAGCATCTTATTTGTTATTTTTATAATTATAATAAATTATTATATATTTTTAACAAAAGAGGATTTTGTTTTAGTGTGGGCAGTCCTAGGATAATAATATTTCTGCTGCCACAATGGGTGCTTGATGGGAAGTATGTTCCTCTATTGAGCTGAAAGTGACATACACAAATACTGTTGACACGGTGTCTTGAGACACCATTTTGACACATTCAGTAAGATGACTCAATAAGAGGAGCTGCCTTATCAGAAACCACTTCTTTGATCCTGGCTACTAGTGGTATTATCACCGATACATGTACACCACATAACATTAGTTTTCAGTCTATAATGGTGCAATATACTTTAATTATAATTATTTAGTAATGTTGAAATAACACGTCTTATCAATTTCAAATTTCAATTGAGGATGATTTACTTGGGATGGAAAAATGATAAAATCAGATATTTTTGTACAAGGAATGCCTTGGCATGTACATTTTCATTTAACATAGCATTTTTGGTTGGTTTGTTCCCTATGATGTTTTCCTACAGGGATTAGTATACCTTAAATGGGCTTAATGGAATGCACTTATCATATTTTTTGGGATTGTATGTTTCAGGGCAGCTTTAAACAGTAGTTTCTACAAGGATTGAGATTATTTTCTTCAATCGTATTGAATGGGCTCTGGAGAACAGTCTGCTTTGCTGTTAGTAAATGGGATTTAAATTGTCTTATGACTTGGTTTGTTGCATAAATTTTTTAATGGGTTAAATCACAAATACTTGTTTTCATGCCCACTAAGAGTGGGAATTAAATCTCTCTTTAATTATTAATCTTACACTAGTTCTTCCTTGGTATATGATTAACTTTCTTTACAGAAACTACTTTTGATCACTGAGTTTCTTAATATAAACCTCAATTTTGAATTCCTTTCTTTTGATAAAAGATCATTATATTGATAGAAAGACAAGATTACAAATACCTTATGTTCCACGAGTTTCCAGGGTGGGAAGGGCAGGGGATGGGTTTCTGGGATTGCTGTGCAGGATGCTGCTTTTTAGGGGACAGCAGGGGCTAGCAATTAAAAAATAGGGAAACTTTTAGATAAATATAGGAAATTTCAGTTATTCATATACAAGGCATTCATCATATAAATTATAGAACCATTACATAACATTTTAGCTGAATTGACAATTCACATAAGAGTTGACATACTTTTTTTGTTAATGTGTATATATACTATTTAAAAATTACAACAAAATGCCTAAATGCTACTGGTTACAATTACGAAAAAGAAAATTATGAGATTGAATAAGTGACACCTGCATCAGGAATATAAAATTCTTAGATTTGTTGACAACATAACTATTCTTCTGTCAAAATGGTTGGCTTCCTCTGATTATGTAGTCATTCATTAGCTACCTTGAATAAAATTTAACAATGTTGCTGGATTCTTTTAATCTCATTAGGGATTTCATTACTTAGCTAAATTGTCATGGGTAAGAGTGGTGTGAACTTCCATCTTTTTCTTGCTGCATTTATTTGGGCTTCACTACCAACTTCATATTCAAAATTTAGTGCATATTCACCATTGAAATTCGTTCAAAATGCAAAGGAAGAAAAAGTCAGACCATTACCAGTAAAACAAATGACAGTTATAGCACTTGTAATGCAGCTGTTCATATTTATGTGGATCAATCAGGGTCTAGGCTAAATTACACAACAGTTATATAAATACGTTTTCTTCAGTTTGAAGTTTGAACTAGACAACATTTATACGGTAGACCATTTTTTTGTTTTTTTAGTAATAAAAATTGCATTTTTTGCAGGCTGGGCTGTGGGTAACAGCTGGCCATGTCTAGGTCACTTAGAGGGTGTCAAGGCATCCCATGGCTGTGCCTTGCCATTTCTGAGGTGTACCAGAAATGTTTCTATTTTTGTTGTTGTAGGGGACAGTCTTGGGGACATTTCGTACCCACCCCCGTGCCTCTGAAATGTCCCTGGTTCAGGGATGGATGGAAATACGTAGGGGGCACATCCCTGTGGAACATAGCAAAAACCTATTACAGAGTCCTTTAAACATGTGAAAACATAGAGCATAGATAATACATATAAGAGCTATAGGAAACTGCAAGTACATTAGTTTTTTTTAACAGAAATCATACTAGCTTTTCTAAGACATATGGTAGGAGAATAATGTGAATTGACAAGACTTTCAATTGTAAGTAATGTTTGTGATACTAAAGAGTGCATGTAGAATTGCAATTTATTGTTAATTCTCATAGTTTGTTGATTTTGTTCTCATTGCGAATTGGATTGCACAGTGTACTCAATCCAGTTCTGACCATGCCAATATCGGAGTCAAGAAGACAGAGAGTCCTTGTTTCTGGGTGCATTCTTTATGCCGAGGTTAGTTACTTTTATCTATTACAGAAAGTTGTTAAAACATTTGTGTATGGCAGATTTTGTAAAGAGAAGGGACAAAACAAATATGTGCATGATATGCACATGATAAATTTATCTTTAAATGCTTTTTGTTGGGATATCAAAAAATGTGTATGGTCATTACAAGAATATAATTGTTCTAAAGTCTGGCCTTTATTTGCAATTGGTTCCCTGCATTAAAAAAAAAGAATATTATTTCTAATTTCCTTTATGTTTGATGGTTCCCTTCATAAAAATTGGTTGTGTTTTATTTTCTTCAATCGACCTATTGAATCATAGGAACTAATTTGCTTGTGTTTCAGATATGGCACGCAGTTGCTGCAGACAGGAAACCTCTTCGCAAGCAATATCTAGAGACAATATTACCTCCTTTTATTGCCCTTCTCAGACGTTGGAGGCCACTTCTAGCTGGTATTCATGAGCTTACTGATCCAGATGGATTCAATCCTCTTGCTGTGGATGATCGTGCATTGGCAGCAGATGCACTCCCCCTTGAGGTATCTCTCTTCTTCAACAATTGTCTTATTGGTACTCCACAGATCACATTAGAATTTCAACTTCCACTCAAATAGCAATCTATGAAAAGCAATGTGAACATTAAAGTTTCTACTGCGCTGTATGATAAGCAGTGAAATATGATTGAAAATATTATAAAATTCAGTGATATGTCAGCAGAGAGTACCTTTATCAGGAAATTATTGAAAATAATGCAGTAAGAAATGGAATCAACTTTGGAAGCTTTGTAGTAAGAACTGAATTGACAATTGTCAAAATTTGGACAATGAAATCAGTTTTTTAAAACATTAGAATAAATGAAATTGATTTCAAATATTACTGGATGCATCAATGACAATCAATTGGAAAGGATCCAAAATAAATTGATCAGGCAAATTAGAAAAATGACAACAAAAAATTAATATGCACTTTGTTACTACAGTAGGCATAAAATCTGAAGTATTAGTGACATACACATACAGAATTTCTATTGGTCTATGTCAAACATTTAATTGAATGTGTCCTGGTAGATTGATATTGAAATGATCCTTGGACTTATATCAAAAAATATTTCTAAGTCTAATATTGCAATACTGTTGCTTGGGTTCATTTGCTATTGTCTTTTCTTAGATTCTAATCAGATAAGACATTTCTCTGTCATATTCCTTGATTTGTAGATTTCAGCTTCCTTCTGCTATGTTTTAATTTCAATTTGAATTCTATTTCCCTTCTTTCCTTGAATTATTCTTTTCAGTTGCCAATTGATTATACCATTTGATTGCTTATCCTTGTAAATTCTTCTGGTTCGTTCTTTTTGATACATTTTTAATAAGTCAATCCAACATCTGAGTTGGAAATCATTTTTTGGTTAATGTAATAAGCATTTCTTGCACAGTGTGAAGTATGCTTATGCCATGAGCCCCAGGGAAACAAACAGAAAAATCTGACTACAAAAGTTTGGAATTGACTTTGCTCAATCTATTCAAAAATCAAATGGAAGTAATGGGGATCTCACTTTAATTCAGTCAATGAGATAAATATAATTTCTGTAGAAACAATTAGCTAGATGTGGAGCAAAGCTCATGGGAAAATGCACAAACAAATCTGCATCTGTTTAAGCAAAATCTTACCTCCATCAAGGGGCGTCAAAATCCTGAAATTCTTTGAAATAATCTTTTATATAGGAGCTGAAGAAATAGAAAAATGAGGTCTGTCCATTCTCTCAAGTTAAGTAGACTGTGTAAATCTTTATTGGCCTTTTGAGGTCACATTCTGAAAGTTATTGATTTGTAGAAATTTACAAAATGCAAATTTGTGACTGGCAGATTGCATACACAAGCCATTAATGTTTTGCTTTTATTTCTCCATTTCAGTCTAGAAATTTATGGTAGCACATCTAAATCTCATTAATGCTTCTTAATATCCAGTGACATGAGATGTCTTCAGGTTGTAAATACTTAAAAGCTAAAAAATCCACCCTATTTCTGGATATGCTAGTTATGCCGAGATGCTTAACTACAGTGCCAGCACGGAGTGTATTGTAAAGGCACGAATGTATGTTAAAATCCCTTACCTTAAATTTGACAGCAATTCACATGTCAAATTATTAATAATTAATAATAACCATAATATTAATGATGCCTTGTTAAATAATAAAAAATAAAAAATTACTGTAAAAGCAATTGGTAATTGGTAAGAACTATTTTAAAACTGTTTGCAGGTGCTGTGTTATTTATTTTATTACTATGAAAAAATAATATAGCTCTTCAATTAAAAATAATTTGAATAATTTTTAAAATAAAATAGTTCTTGAGTAAATGTTAAAATAAATAGTGTCCATCTCTTTGTTACCTATCCACTTACCTATTTATGTGTCCATGCATCTATTTAGTAGTTTAGATATCTATTAAGAATGTCATTCAAAGTTAAAGTAATTGATTTGTTTATGGCTTCTATGATTATTGCATTGCTATTAAATAATACTAGCAATGATATATTGAATACATCTATCTAAAAACCGCTGAAAGATATCTTAAAACATCTATCTAAAAGACACCAAGAGATACAGTCTTAAGGTGCCTATATTGAATTTGTTACATAGGATAGATATCTCACGTTCCAAGATATTAAGAAGCAACAAGGAACTTTAGATAATGGATTACTATTATTACCAAAGCACTGAAGCTAGATAGCTTGGCCATGTTCAGAATTAAACTAAACTGAAAATTGATCGATGACAAAATTTAATCAATAACCTATATAGTTGTTGAATTTGATTGAGGTGAATAATAGGAAGCCTTAGTAGTGATCATACTGAAACATTAGAAAATAAATGCACTGTTGTTTGGGTATGTTTATATTCTTAAGTACAGCTGTATATAGAGGTAATTCTTGGTATGATAATAATATTTGCCATTGTGTTTAGAATTAAACTAAACTGAAAATTGATCAATGACAAAATTTAATTAAGAACCTATATAGTTAAATTTCGATTGAGGTGAATAATAGAAAGCCTTTGTAGTGATCATAGTGAGGCATTAGAAAAACAATGCACTGTTGTTTAGGTATGTTTATATTCTTAAGTACAGCGGTATATAGAGGCAATTCTATTAGTAACATTAATGAGACTTTAGCCGCTCTCTATCTGGAAAATTTGAGTAGTGTGATAATGATAATAAGCAATATCTCTTTCTCTTTATGCGATGGCACCTTTTGGGCCATAGTAATATTATATGTCCCAAAACTTTTTGTTGCCAATCACCATAGTCAAAGACATAGTTTAATCTTCTGAAGATTTTCTCAAATGTGTATTCATCTCATCCTGTTGGGCATGGAGACATTTGATTACATTTAAATTGCTTCTATCATGTTCTCTCAGGAAGTTTTCAATTATTAGTACTCTTAAGGCTCTTCACCTCCATCAT
The DNA here is from genome assembly GCF_030272615.1 of Cryptomeria japonica. Taxonomy (NCBI): domain Eukaryota; kingdom Viridiplantae; phylum Streptophyta; class Pinopsida; order Cupressales; family Cupressaceae; genus Cryptomeria; species Cryptomeria japonica. Next base: position 321,740,029 of record NC_081409.1, on the reverse strand, counting down.
ATGATTTGATTTAGCATCATTTTATTATGATATTTTGTTTGATTTTTTATAGAATGAGAAGTTAAGTTGGAAAAGATGTAATCTTTGCAGGCTGCTTTAGCTTTCATATCTCCTGGTTGGGCTGCTGCATTTGCTTCTCCTCCAGCTGCAATGGCATTAGCAATGGCAGCTGCTGGTGCAGGTGGTGAAGTGATACCATCCAAAAACACACCATTGAAACGTGAGACTTCAGTGTTTGAACGAAAAACATCAAAGTTACGCAGCTTTTATAGCTTCCAGACAGCCCCTGATTCACCAGGAAGATCTCAGCCAGTGCCAAAGGACAAGGCAGGTGCAAAGGCTGCAGCTTTAGCAGCTGCACGGGATCTTGAGCGTAATGCCAAAATAGGTTCTGGTAGAGGTCTTAGTGCTATAGCGATGGCAACAGCAGCACAGAGGAGGAGTATTAGTGATCGTGAAAGAGTAAGGAGATGGAATATATATGAAGCAATGTCAAATGCATGGTTGGAATGCTTTCAATCTGGTGGTGCTGGTCTGGCTTCAGAAAAGGATTTTTCTGTTCTTGCATCAAAGTATATGGAAACCTTGGTGGCAATGCTCAGTCTAGCAAGAAACATGAGACAGAGAGAGGTACACAAATACTAATTCTTTGGCCTAAACTGGTTTCGTAGACTATCATTTTTCTATTTCATCCAATTATAGTGTTTTATCATATACAGGTTGAAAGACGGGCTTTAGTTGCTACTGCTGATTTACAACGGGCAAAAGTTGGCTCACATGCATGGCGCAGACTTATCCGCTTCTTGATTGAGCAGAATGCACTTTACGGACAGATGGGGTACCACTTGGGTCACCCAGAACGTGTAGGTTTTAATATGCTTTTATTTCAGATTGTGCATTCATTCATTTAGTATTTTGAACATATCACTGAAATCATACTTTAAACCAGGTATTTTGGAAGCTAGATTTTATTGAAAATTCTTTTAGAATGCGGAAGCGTCTAAAGAGATACTATAAAGGAACATCACATGTAGGAGCCGCTGCAAATTATGAGCATCCTAAACTTGCACATGACAAAGATGAGAATAAAGATTCTGTTATGGAGGCTGAAAATTCATTGGTAGCTACTCTTCCTGCTAGCACCTCAATTTTAGTGCCGGAGAAAAGTGTGCTCGATGAATGCCACGATGATGAAGGAAATAGGAGTGATTTGGAACCTTGTGAGGATAGAAAGGATGATTTGGAGCATGATTTTGTAGCATCAGAAAATGTTTTTCAAGAGTCGGAGGAATTAAAACCAGAGCCAGACAACTTTTGTGCAAAAGAGATGACAGACAATGCTGAATCACCAAATTTTGGTACAATATTGGTTGGTTCTGTGGTTATGGAAGTTGATGAAAGGATACTGCTAGAAGTTCCAGCAATGATGGTTCAACCGTTGCGATTGATGAGTGGAAGATTTCAAGTAACACCACTGACCCTTTCTGTTTGCAAGACCTTTTGATTCAGCATATAAACCTGCTATTTAAACATTTTATTGAGATTTGGGTTTGGGCAATTGTTGGGTAGTACATAGGCTATATTTTCTTTGGCTTCATCTTGGGGAATGAAATACTTTTGTTTGGTTTTCAACTTGCTAGATATCATGCAAGCTCTTTAGCTCTGCCTATTATATATAGCAGGTGGATTATTATTTGGTTTGACTTTTGCTGAAGGAATTTTGTAGTGTACAACAATTGTGCTTGGTTGTTTTCAGTCATTTATATGAGAATCTAGTTTCTTGCTTAACATTTCATTTTAATTTTCATGTTGGAGTGAAAACCGTTTGCTTCTATACTCTGAGACCATTTCAGCCGAATTCATCTCAATTGTAAGGAGGTCCCTTATAATCATATTTTGTGATGTTAGGTTATGGCAAGGCAATGCCAAGACATCTTAGAGATTTTTGAAAATGTCTTTGCCTATGTCATGATTCTTTTCCTAAATTTATTCTTCTGTGGACATTCTTACAATTTTTAGTGCCATAGGAGTTTCAAAAAGCAACATATGGATTTAATAGATGCTCACTACTGGTTTTGTCATTTCAGGTGACTAGTAAGCGGATTAATTTTATTGTAGATGACACAGTTGATGTGGGGGATGCATACAACAGAGAATCTGATACAAGGATAGAGAACAAAAATGGAGGAAGAGATCGGAGTTGGTCAATTTCTGCTCTTCATGAAGTTTATAGTCGAAGGTAATTTCTGAGTTGCTTTATTTGCTGGTGCCTTCTTTTGTGTAGAAGCATCTTACAATTAGAGATATGTAATCAGTGTGGTTGTTTCAGTGTAAATCCCAATGGTTAGCCGTATTGAGGCTCACTAATTACTAATTAGTTGCTCCTCTAACTTTGGTATATAATTTGCACACTTTGATCACATGATTGCAATGAGAATACACATATGCAATCCTTTTAGTATAAGCTTATATAATAAACTGCTCTATTTTGCAGATTCCTCTGGGAATAAAAGGATTATAGTAGGGGTCTGTGAGAAAATGCAAGACACCCTCACAATCCCTTTTTGTAGATATTCCAATGTAGCACTCTGCTCTTGAAAGAAAATGTGAAAATATACAAAGGATGTTAAAATACCACAAACATAGAGGATATACTGCAATAGTATTCAGCTGTACATCCTGACATCATGAAGAAGGGCTTAACGATGTGATATTTTGTACCTGCTTCAGTCAAATACATAAGTAGAAATTAAAAAAGTACATTAGTAGTGCTATTCTCAGATCTAATATCAAAATGGAATAGAATTGCCACTAATGCCTCAACAAAAAATACTTGTAATGAGGTGCAATGTCCCTTCCTGGAATTATTCAAAGATACAATCCTATCTAAGTATAAGGAAGAGATTAATTTTAACATTCTCAAAATTATTTAAAAACAGTACTGCTGGTTATCATTTATAAAGTAAGCTAATATAATAGCACCTATATTTATAGGAACTAATGTTAGATAACAACTTTCATGAATACCTGTCTAATGTCTTAGCAAGTGTGGTTAGGAATACCTGGAGTTTCAGAGTGGAGTCCTGCAAACAAGTTAGAATAGTTGACACACACACACACACACAGTGCTTAACAGATTCTAATAACTGTGCTAAGTAGGGCATAAATTTTCTCTAAAGACTTAATCATGTAATGAACACAGGCTAGGATGAGCAAGTGTGGTACCCAAGAGACTCCCCCATCTAGGCTCAAGAGTGGGCTAAGCCCTCTTGATCCCACGTGACCCATACCCTCGATGAGGTGGCCTACCTGGTGGAGTGTCCTATCACCGTTTTCCTTCACTTGTCACCTCCTACCTTATGTTCCGCATTTGCATCTCTATTCAGTATGACAGAGGGAGGAGAGTTGTCACAGTAAGGTGCCCAGGAAGTCTATTCTTCACAAGCCCAAGGGCAGCACCCTTGTACCCCCTTGGCCTCATGGGACTCCCCGGTTTTAAACCATGAGGTGGCGTGCCTGTAAGATAACCCCAACAGCGTTCTCCTAACCGTAACCCCTTTTCCTTTCATCATACCAGTAATACTTAGAATGTATGATTCAGATCCATTAGATTGGTGATGACATAGAGTATTTTCAGAATATTGATCAGTATTAATATGCAGAACATGGATCAAGATAATGATAAATATGTATATACTGCATGCAGAAACTTAATTACAAATATTGCCACAGAATTCTATATATGTGTACACAGGGATGCATAGCAATTATTCATATTCACTGGATTCTGGAAGATCTTAATATCGTATCTTTTATTCTGTCTTGAAGGTGTTATCTTTGCTTGTAGTTGCTGGGCAGATGGGATCTTGAAACCTTCGATCTCTTTGACGTGCCTGTGTGCTTCTTTCTGACATCTTTTTTTCCTTCCTTGATTATTTCTGCCAAAGATATAAATGCCCTCAAGCCTGCCGCCCGATCCTATTTATCTTAGGCGCAAGGGCAGATTAGAAAAGATGTGTCTCTTTTTAGGAGGGTGTGTTTATCAAGGGGTATAACCCCTGTGTTAATCGATTCTAAATCAAACAATATTAGTTAAGTTCCAGCCGGATTGATGTTAGTATTAAGAACAAATATCACAATTGTGTTAGATTTTAATCAAATCAAAGCGTTAACAACTGCGTTAGTGTTTAATTAGATCATAAGTAATTCGGTATTTACATTATGTACTATATTTATATTATTAATAACACAATTTTATGATACAAGGTGCGGCTCATTACTCTCCACCCCTCCTAAATTTGCTTGCCCTCAACTTAAGATTCGGGTGCTCAAATGTTTCGGGACCTTCCCATGTTGCATCTTCAGTATGTAAGCCTTTCCATTTTACCAGATATTCTTTAATGGTTTTGTTTCTCAACCTTTTTTCTCTTACATTGAGTATTATTTCTGGTTCCAAAATTAGTTTTACTTCATCATCAAGTGGAGGTAATTCTGGGCATGGAATGATATGTTGTACCAAAACCTTTTTAAAACGAGACAATGAACACATTGTGGATTCTGTTAATTTTAGATCAGACTGTAGCAAATTAGATAGCAATAACAGAAAACAAATCAATGTGCACAAAGAACACCAATATACCCTGGGAAAACTTTCCTCTTGGAGGTGAAAAACCCAGCTACAATTCTCAGATCTTATTATTCAATAATCAGTAGGTATCTTTACAATTTAGCTTCAGTACATGAAGCATTTAACATCAGCACAGTAGAATTAGGTCTGCAAATTAGGGCAAACATAGAACTTATCTGCAATGTACAATGTGATTGCTGCTGCAAGGGAGTATAGTGTTCGCTGTTCACTGTCACTGCTAAGTGAATTGCAGACCAGATAATGTGTTTGCTGACCCTACAATAAGGTTCGCTGCCACTGGAAACCAGTTCGCTGTCCTAGGGATATGATTTGCTGTCTCTGCAACAGTTCGCTGACCTTGGGATATGGTTCGCTCACCTTGAAGGGTGATTTGCTGTTACTAAGAAGTGCTTCGCTGATGCTAAGGAGTGATTCGCTGATGCTAGATTCGGTGATGAATTCGCTGACACTGGATGATTGATCTTGCTGAATGGATGATTGATGCGCACACTCCAACTTTCATATGTAGGTGATCATGCATCCTAATTTGTCTTAGGTCGGCCTTGTCAATTTTGGCTCCAAGAGGGATAGGTCATGATTAAATGCAAATTACATATGAGAGATTTACAAGTTACATGATCACAAGTTACATATACCGCCCACTTAGGGCTCGGCTAACACAAAAATCATTTATGCCTTCTAAGGCCGTGTTGATGTGTCTTTTGTACACGACCAAACACAAAATAAAATACCCAAAGGTATCTTATCCTCTCTTGAATAAAGTTCCCGAATGCTGAAGATATCGCAGAAGGATCAATCGGAGAAACTCCAAGGTTCTGTTATGTAGGTTCTCTACTCGTGGATAAGCACTAGTGGTCGTTGTGTTTGCTGTTTTACAAGGGGCCTTACGTACTTTCTGGGAAAGCTTGTTCTTGCAACTACTTTTCAATGAGGAAACTGGATTCTCCTAATACTAACTGATGTTTCAAAAAAAAAGGCAAAAGATAATTGTATTAAGGAGATGAGACTAAACTAATCCTAAGAATGACTCAATGAGGATTGGTCTTGATAAAACTCTACCAATTTCAGTATTGCCAAAAGATTACAACTCTACTGTAATTGGTGCGATCTTCTAAGGGGATTTAATGATTTTCTAATCATCAATGGGATAGATACTATCATTAAGATACATATCAATATCTCCAATAATGATTGAATTCTTTAAACAATCTCAATGTCTCCAGTTGACCGCACATGGCTTACTTACAATCAGTAAGGAGCTAGTGGTTTGGACTATGAGTCTTACCAAAGATCAAGTACAACATTTGTCCTTCAATCTTAAAACCTAAGTACTACCTCTACTAAGAGTGATTCAAGAAGATAAACAACCATGAAAATAGCCACAAGGATTGCAATAAAACACCATAATTTCAATATTTCATTGATGTCATAGCCAAATAAAACAACAATTGTTCAACTTTCTCTCTTCACTACTTTCTCTGCTGCTAACAATCTTAATCTAATTTCTCTTTTCTCTGATTCTAACTCTCTAACTCTTTAAAAATGAAATGAGTGAGGGCTTATATAGCACTCTCAAAAACAATGAATGGCCTGGATCTAAAGAAGATCAACGGCTGAGATCTTGACACCTAAACCCTAATTAGGGTTTGTTACAAAAAGACCCCATTTAGATAAACATTATCAATCCATAGCCAATAGAAAATGGCACAAATAACGAGGAAACATAGCCCAATGGAGATAAAGTTGCCACATCATTTTATAACAATTTTTCATCGAAATTTTGTTCCCTTTTCTATGCTCTTTTTTGGCATATTCAATGAATTTGGATGTAATCCCTTCGATCTCAGCAATGGGAATCTCATGGAGGTTCTTCATTCGTTCTTCCAAGTGGAGGACTTGATCAAAAGCTGCAAGAAGGGTTGTCTCCCATCCAGGCTCTAGCTCTTTCGTTTTCTCGATCAGGAACATAGTAGTGTACATCTGATCTCGCTGCTTTTCTGTGACCATGTTCTCCTCCTTGCAAAAAATGATCTTGATCCTGTCTTCCAATTCTTGGACATCTACATCTGTCTCGATCTCTGTCCTTCTGTCAAGGATTGTACACAAAACATCAAACACCTTGTCTTGAATAGGGTGGATAGTGCCTTCAACTCTACTGCATCTGGTATTGATGTCTTTGAAAAGAACTTCCTTCATTTGGAGTAAAGTTGACCATTGCCGAAGGCTATGAGTTTCTCCATCCATTATCTTCTCTTGTGCTAAAATCTGTCTTGGTGTCCTTCTTATCACTTGCAAGACCGGGATGACAACGTCTCTAGTGTGAGTGAATGCATCCACAGTTATCAATAGATTATGAATGATCTCAAGGACCTGGATAGCTCGATGGACTGTCTTCATCATTCTTGTTACAAATTCAATGGCTACCTTGTAAGATTCATCAATCCAAGAACTCATGAGTTGGACTAAGTTCTTCATCCTTTCTGCCTCATTTATTGATTCGGGAGGAAGTGCATGCAAAGGTGATACTGCTGGATCCTGTCGCCTTAATGGTTGACTAAGGTGACTAAAATAATTCCTCCAAGCACTAACCTCCCTTTCTAGCTTCTTATTCTTTTCCATTTCTTCTTTGAGTTTGTCATTAAGTGCTCTCATCGAATCAGTCGCTTCTTCCATGGCTTGCTCAGAGGTAAGTGGACCAAGATCAAATGTCTCTAGATCATATTCCTTTGCCAGAATCTCATCCTCATACTTGTCCACCAATGGTGTGGCTACCTGTATCTTTCTAGATCCCGCATCATCTCTAATTACCTTTGACATCTTTGTAGCCTTCTTCTTTTCGATCTCTTCATGGGAATTTCATATGGGACTTTCCAAGTCGAATACTTGTTCTTCCTCTTCAACCACAACCACCCTTGTCAGCCTTTCTTTTAGCCAATCTGGAATGGAAGACTTTCTTTCCCTCACCTGTATTTCCTTAGGCATAGGTCTATCGTCTCTGAAAGGAGATGTTGCGTCATCATCATTCTTTTCTTCTTGTTGTTCATTAGCACCAACCTAGAGAGATTGACTCGATGAATGCTGATGTGTTCGTCCTTTACCTTGTTTATCATTCTGCACCATGGATTCCATAGACTCATCAATTTCATACACTATCTGTCTTTGATCTTCTCCTTGACTTATTTCCTTTTCATGCCTAGAAGACGTACCCGGTGGACGATCAAGATTCACTTTTTGTTTCTTCTTGGAAGGTTCTCTCTTCTCAGGTCCTTCCTTTCTCTTCGATCCCCTGGAATGAGAAGTATTCTCACTCTCACTCGCTTCTCCTTCTTCTATTCTTGTTTCTAGGGTGAATGTCATGGCTACATTCCGCTCCTTCAATTTTTGATGCTGTATGTCCACCCATCTGCGAGTGCAATTTAAAACAGGATCCATTAATGCCCTTGGGTCTGCAACTTCTGGCTCATTCCAATCTATCTTCACTTCTTTATCTTCCTTCTCATAGGACGATTGGAGATATCTACCACTGTCTAGGGCTTGATCGGCTACTCTGTAAACTTTACATTTCCTGATAAGATCCAAGGGTAATCTGGAATGCATCTTTCTTTTCACCTCCATATCACCCTGAACATTCATCCAGAAGTCCTCTACTTGAAACTCATGTTTGTATTTCTTCCCAGCTATCTCTTCCATATGACCATGAGGGTCGAAATTCTCCCTTGAGGCAAAGGATGTGAATGAATACAGAGATAATTCCTTCTCTGCATCTTCTGCGGCTTGAGAATTAGGACACACTTCAATTGAATTTCCCAGTAAAATAGGTACGGGGATACCATTTCCATGCTTATGTCTTGATTCTTTAGCATAAGCTGCCAACTGTCTAGTCACCTCAAGTAATATTATTCTGTCCGTATGATATCTTGGCAACATATAGGGAGGTGAAGGACACCCATGGACCCTGATGTAGGTGAATTTTGGAAATTGGATGAACCATGCACCATGCTTCTTCACGAGCTCTTGTGCCTTCGAAGACAGTTGATGGTGAATCCCTCCTTGCAATGTCCTGGTGATATACGTCGTGAAGGTGTCATTGACTAGTTTGTAGCAATTCTTAGGTGGATGATATAGTTGAACATAAGAATCACATGCTCTAATCTCTCTTGTCCCTCTCCCAACAACTCTATGGGGTAACCCGGCATACTCAAAACTTCTGACTAAGGAATATATAACATATGAACTCATGTGGAATGACTTAGTAGGGACTAGCCTCCTCAACTGTACGTCTAGATTGTTCCTAATGATTCTAGCCCAATTGAGCATTCCTTTTCCTTGGACGATCATCTGAATAAAGAAGAACATCCACTTGTCGAAGAACATCCACTTATAGGTGCCCAATTGAGGCACCTATAACCCGATTGAGCATGGTTATCAAGTCCTTGAATTCTTCTTGGAAATCAATTCTGTGTGGCGTATTAGGTATCTTGTTTCAGCGAGGCCTACTCTTGAGTAACCAATTCTTGTTGACGAAGTTCAGACAGGTATCGGGATCATCTTCGTAGATAGACCTAGCCCCTTCCAAGCTCTTATAAATCATATCTCTCGGCTCTGGAAGATGAAAGGCTTCACTTATAGCTTCTTCTGAAAGATAGGCTAGGACAGTTCCATCCTTGTCTATGATCGTCCTTGAATGTGAATCATAGTGCTGGGTACATTCAATCATCAACTTGTGACATTTGACTGTGGGAGGGAAGCCTGTAGCCTTGATGATGCCACTTTCAATTATCTTCTTGGCTACGGGTGACGGCTTGCCGATGTAGGGTGCTTCTCTAAACTTCTTCACAATGAAGTTTTCTAGATTGGTGTCTCCGATATTGCTCCATTTGGACACGATCCTGGTCTCCAAATCATCGTTCTTTTGATCTTCTTTGATGAGAGCCTGCCGGGTAGTGGATCCACTAGCCTTGGGGGTCGTCATTTGATACCTACAAAAGAGGTATAAGTTAGGTTTAAGTATAATACCTCAAGATAGGAGATTTGAGACCTTTCAAAGAAATGATTAGATTTCAATTTGAAAATAGAGTGATAAACCCTTAAAATTATGAATTTTCAAATTGATAATACTTATGAATCAAATCAGATTATTGGAGACTTAACCTCACAAAGGATTGATATAGAAAAATGAATCAAATCTTCAATATGCTTTCAAAAAATCTGATTGTACATACCTTCTCCTTGATTTCTAGCTATCAACTTGAAAAGATGGACAAAGAAAAAAAAAGATTTGCTGGACGAAAGGTCTTTGATCTGAATTTCAGGTTCTCCCTTGATGATTTTAGCCTTCAATCAGCCTTTAACCAGCCTTCCCCAACCAGAAATTCGCCTAAACCTGCTGCAATTCGCTCCTCTAATTCTGCTCTTCAAATTCGCATAGGAAAGAATGAATGAATGATTAAAGATTTCAAAATACACCTTTCCAAAAGGCCGACCTCATAAATGTATAAAAAAAAAAAAAATAAAATCACCTCAAAGCATGGCCAACTTAGCAACAAAGCTAAAAAAGAATATTTGGGCACCGAAGGATAAATTTCTTGATCTTAAGGCTTAAAAAGAAATCAATTAATCCAATTTTATAAGTGCCTAAATCATGCGAATTTGCCTTACTCACACATGAGGCTTGATTAGCAATTTAATGAGAGGATATAGGTAGGCCTAGAAGATGCTAGAGTTTTTTTATTTTTTTTTCAAAACTTGATGAAGACACATTTTCTTCATAGGCACTAGAATGTTCATGGCATGGTGTTGTGACCATTTCACACTTCGCCCCATTGCAAATGGGGACCCCCTCTTTTTGCCCTCTTTTCGCTCGCTTTTCGCTTCGCTTTTAGGGTTTTGTTAGTCAATCAATTGTCTGGATTTAGGGTCAAGCCTTAGGGTTTTAATTGCCGTCTTTTCAGGCCAGAATCCGGTCAGTTTTGAAAGCTTTTGAGCTTCCTTTCGAAGGATGCAAATTTTGAATGCAATGAATTCGCCAGAATGGTCTATTTTCAATTGGAATTTTGAGTGCAGAGCTTAAATTTGTCTAAGTGTTGAAGATGAAATGTGAATTTTGACCAATTGACCAATTTTGACCAGATTTTGAGTTTTTTGATTTTTGATCCTGGGCATTGTAAATGACTTGTTTTCGCCTTGTGAAGTGATAAAATGTGTAAAATCATGTTATTTTGGCCTATAGGAGCAAAATCGCTCCTGTCCCTCAGTAAAGGACCGGAGCTCGTTTTCGAATATCTTACTGTCCTTGCAGGGTCAAGGTGAATTTCGAGTTGGAAATGATAGAGAAAGGCGTGATCTTTCCGTTGAATATAAATTGTAGATTTTCACAAGCACAGAGGTGCCTCCAGGAATCAAAATCGCTCCTGTCCCTCAGTGAAGGACCGGAGCTACAAATCAAATATTGCTTTGTCCTTGCAGGATTTCAACGACTTGACGATTTGAAGATGTCCAAGGGGATATGTTTTATCGAATGAATATAACTTGAAGAGCAAACATGAAGAAAAATGGTCCAAAATGCTAAAATCGCTCCTGTCCCTCAGTCAGGGACCAGGGCGAAGTACATTGTAGCTCCCGTCCCTCTCCAAGGGACCAGAGCGATATTCTTCATAGGGCGAGATTCAGGCGAAGATCAAGTCAAGTTTATGTTTGAAGGCAAGGAAGGAGGTGAAATGAACTCATTGAAGATAAATTGAAGATTGCCAAATGCCAACAAAGGACCAAAATGCTTAAATTCGCTCCTGTCCCTCTCCAAGGGACCAGGGCGATATAGTGATTATATTGCCGTTCCTCCAAGTTCAGGACACTCCAAGGCGAAGAACAAGGTGGCAAAGGCGTTTCGAAGTGTCCCAATGAAGAACGAAGTATCCAAAGTTGCTAGATTGAATGGATTTACACTAAGACCCCCTAGTTCGCTCCTGTCCCTTAGGGAGGGACCGGAGCGATATTTCCATAAAGGCATAGATTTCAAAAGTTAAGCAAGTTTCAAGCGACCAAGGAGAATCAAGGGATGTCATTTCACGCATTGAAGGTAATGGCAAGTTGAAGAACATGAGAACAAACTCAAAACCTTGAACTTCGCTCCTGTCCCTCAGGAAGGGACCAGAGTGATATTGAATGTATTGACCGATTCATGCAAAAATCACGTTAAGTCAAGACTTCACAAGGTCATACAATGTATAAGGTGTCATTCGAAGATGATATACCAAAGGTTTTGAACGTCAAAGTGTTATCAATCAAGCTAACAAACTCATATCGCTCCTGTCCTTTGGACAAGGACCAAAGCGATTTTTGCAAAAACACTCATGCTCCTTCAAAATCAAGACAATGCAAGGATTGGCGAAGTAAAGGACGTCCTTTGGAAGACAATGAACGAAGAACGAAGATCAAATGTTTACAAATTTGAGCCAGGACATGGAGATCGCTCCTGTCCCTTTCCAAGGGACCAGGGCGATATTTGCCAAAACACATGATATCCTTTGAAGATCACGTTAAGATAAAGTCGCACATGGTTTTAGACATCATTTGGAAGGCGATGCAAAGGGAAATGGACGTTAAGTATTACCAATTTGAGCTTAAAAATGGAGAAAAGACAAGGATCGCTCCTGTCCCTCTCCAAGGGACAAGGGCGATGATCCTTTAAACATCAAAATGTCTTGTGAAAAGCAAGTGGGACGAGCATGGAATGAACAAGCGATGTTATTATTTGCCTTATGATGAAAATTGGAGTTCGAAGATGCAAGATCGACGTGAAAACATGAAGATCGCTCCTGTCCCTCTCCAAGGGACCAGGGCGATAATGGTTATAAAGGCATTTGTTCACACAAGCAAGACAATCAAACTCGAAGGACCCGACAAAGTGGTTGATTTGAACGTGGAGATGAAGACTTTGGATGACAAAAACGCAAGAATCATGACCAAAATAGTGGATCGCTCCTATCCCTCTCCAAGGGACCAGGGCGATGAGGTACGTATCTACCATTTTCAAAATTTTGGCACTAAATAAACATCTTTGAATTCATTTTAAATGCTAAAGTTTGATAAATTCAAAAAACTCAATTAATTAGCATTTAAATATTGCGCTTAATATTTATTAATTATTTTGCCTTTATAAAAATCGAAATTTATTTATTTAAATAATAAAGGCATTTAATTAATTATTTATTAATTAATAAAAATCAAGAGGAGCGCTTGGTATTTAGAAATGGAGGTCGGCCTTTATTATTTATTTAAAAAATCGTTTAAAATTGCCTTATTTTTACCAAGTCGGCCTTGGGGGTGAATGGTGAGGTGAGCGCTATAAAGGGAGAGGTGAAATCTTCATTTTCACAATATTATTTATCATCTCACACATGCGATTGGAGGAAGAAAGTGCGAATTGTGTTTGGAGAAGTGCGAATTTCATTCCAAGAAAGGTGGTGCGAACTATCATCCAAGGTGACGCTAACATCATCCAAAGGTGGTGCGAGACTTGGAGATTTATCTGTGCGAACTTGAGGATCCATTTGAACAAATTTTGAAGATCACGTCAAAGGCAACTCAAAGGGTGGCGAATTGCTATTTTGCTAAGACGATTACATTGAAGGCTATTTTCGATCTTTTTGCCTAGGTGATTTTGTCCTTTTTGCATTCTAGAGTTAGCTCTTTATTGAGGTATGGCGATTTGATTTTATTGTTTTATTTATTCATCGTCATGTTTTAAATTTTGATTTTTTGAAATTTTGAATTCCTAGCTCAATCGTTTTATTTTAGGAAATGATAACTCAAGACTTATCATGAAGTTTCCTAAAATTTATTCTCTAATCTATGTTATTTATTGCAAAATCTAGTTCTCATTATGAAATGTTGTGTAGGTATGGCAACCCCGAAGGCGGGAGCATCCACCAGTTGTTCAGCTCTCATGAAAGAAGATCAGAAGACCGAAGAAGTGGAGACCAAGATCGTGTCGAAGTGGAGCCACATTGGAGATACAAACTTAGGCAACTTTAGCACGAAGAAGTTTCGAGAGATCCCTTATATTGGCAAGCCATCGCCTGTCGCCCGGAGAATAATAGAGAGTGGCATCATTAAGGCGGCCGACTTTCCTCCAACTGTTCAGTGTCATGAGTTGATGATCGAGTGTGCTCGTCATTATGATCCACAGTCCAGAATGATCGTGTCCAAAGAGGGAAACACTTTGGCGTACCTTTCAGAGGAAGCTATAAGTGAAGCTTTCCATCTTCCAGAGCACAGGGACATGATATACAAAAGCACAGAAGGAGCCAGATCAATGTACGAAGATGATCCAGATGCTTGTCTAAGCATTATCAATAAGAACTGGTTACTCAAGAGCCGTCCCCGTCTGAGCAAGGTCCCGAACACACCGCACAGGATTGATTTCCAAGAGGAGTACAGAGATTTGATTACCATGCTCAACAGAGTTATAGGAGCCCCTCATGCCTTCTATTTTGAGAAGTGGATGTTTTACTTCATCCAGGTGATCGTTCAGGGAAAAGGTACCATACATTGGGCTAGGATTATTAGCCATTGCTTGGACGTACAGTTGAGGAGACTCAAGGCTACTAAGTCCTTCCACATGAGTTCATATGTCATTTATGCCTTGATTAGGAGTGTTGAGTACGTAGGACTACCTCACAGAGGAGTGATTGGAAGAGGACCCAGCGAGGTCAGAGCTTGTGATTCCTATGCCTACTTGCATCATCCACCAGGGAGCAACTATAGGTTGGTTAATGATACTTTCACGATGAACATCACAAGGACGTTGCAAGGTGGAATTCACAACAGGTTATCTCAGGATGCCCAGGAATTCATAAAGAGGTACGGTGCTTGGTTCATTCAGTTTCCCAAGTTTACTTATATTAGGGTGCATGGATGTCCTTTACCTCCATACATGTTGCCGAGATATCCGACAGACAGAATTGTGTTACTTGAAGTAACAAGACAGTTGGCAGCATATGTGAAGGCATTCAGACACAGACATCAGAATGGAGTTCCAGTACCTATCATTTTGGGTAATTCAGTTGAGGTATGTCCTAATGCTTTAGCCATGGATGACGCAGAGAAGGAGTTAGCCTTGTATTCTTTTTCATCTTTTGCTCTGAGAGAAAGCTTTGATCCACATGGACATTTAGAGGAGACAGTCGGCAGGAAGTTTAGACATGAGTATCAGATTGAAGATTTTATGATAAATCTCTTAGATGATCTTGAAGTGAAACGAAAAATGCATTCTAGATTACCTTTGGATTTCATCAGGAAATGCAGGATTTACAGAGTGGCTGACCAAGCTCAGGACAGTGGCAGACATATCCAGTCTTCCTATGATCGAGAAAGCAAAACAATAAGGTTAGATTGGAATGAGCCCGAGGTCGTGGATTTAGATACTTTGATGGCACCAGTCTTGTCTTGTACTCGCAGATGGGTTGACATACAACATCAGAAGTTGAGAGAACAAGGCATAGCTATGACTTTCACTTTGGAAGAGAAACCAGCCGAAGGTGGAGCTAGTGTGAGTGAAGGCAATCCTAATCCTAGAAATTCAGGTGAAGGAAATCTTCGATGTGCCAGTGAGGGCAATCTCCATCCAAGAGGTTCGAAGAGGAAAGAGAGACCTGGAAAGGGAGAATCTTCCAAGAGGAAACAAGAGGCTAACAGAGATCAATCATCCGGTACTTCTTCCAGACCTAAGAAGAGAACAATTCAAGTGGAAGAATCCATGCAGTCTATGGTACAGAACAACAGGCAGGAAGGAGGACAGGCACAGCAAGGGTCACCAGATGGATCTCTCCAGGACTATGAGTTAGATGAAGATAAAGAAGACAATGAAATGACATCTCCTCCCAGACAAGAAGAAATAGTGCATAAAGAGATTCAAGTTCAAGAAACAAGATCGATTATCCCAGATTGGTTGAAGGAAAGATTAACTAAGGTGATCGTAGTAGAGGACGAGGACAATGCAATTGATTTAGAGAGCCTTGTTGGACGCTCACACGAAGTAACAGAGAAGAAGAAGGCTACCAAGATGTCCAAGATGATTCGAGATGAAACTGGATCTAGAAAACTGCAGATAGCTACACCGGCAGTAGACAAATATGAAGGTGAGATCCTAGCAGAGGAATATGATATACAGACTTTTGAGTTAGGACCATCCACAGCAGAGCAGACTTTAGATGATGCTACCGACTCATTTGAGGCATTGAAAGACAAGCTTAGAGAAGAAATGGAGAAGAACAGAAAGCTTGAGAGAGAGGTCGGTGCATGGAGGACGTATTTCAGTCACATCAATGAACCTTTGGGACGTCAGGATCCAGCTAGATCACCAGTGCAAGCACTTCCACTTCAATCAATCAATGAGGCAGAGAGATTCAGGAACATGGTCCAACGTACAAGTAATTGGATGGATAGATCTCATACAGTGGCCATAGAGTTTGTAACAAGGATGATGAAGATTATTCATCAAGCTATCCAAGTTCTTGAGATAATCCACAATTTGATGATAACAGTAGCTGCATTTGCCCATACCAAGGACGTCATCATTCCTTTCTTGAAGGTAATAAGACATACTTCAAGGAAGATTTTAGCGCAGGAGAAGATCTTGGAGGGAGAATCTCACAGTTTGTTTCATTGGTCAACCTTACTCCATATGAAGAGTGTTTTCTTTGAAGACATCAGTGTTAGATGTGGCCGAGTTGAAGAGGTGATCAATCCGATCCAGGACAGAATATTTGAGGTACTTCGTACCATTCTTGGCAGAAGGATCGAGGTCGAGACAGATGTGGATATGTAGGAGCTAGAGGATAGAATCAAGGTCATCTTTTGCAAGGACGCAAATGTTACAGATGAGCAATATGATCAAATGTTTGCTACCATGCTCCTGATTGAAAGAACGAAGGAACTTGAAGCTTCATGGGACGCAGCTCTCCTAGATGCATTCGATCAGGTCATCCACTTGGAAGAGAGTATGAAGAATCTTCCCGAGATTCCAATTGCAGAAATCGAAGGAATCGTGACAAGATTCATTGCATATGCCAAAAAGGAACATTGGAAAGGGAATAAGATTCTAGATGAAAGGTTGTTATAGATGACATGGCACCTTATTTGTCATTGGTTTATGTCTCCTAGGTTTTTGTGCCAAATTTAATATTTGGCTATGTATTTAATATTGTTCAGTAAAAAGGAGGCCATTTGTAACAAACCCTAATTAGGGTTTAGGTGTCATGATCTTGACCGTTGATCTACTTTCAATCTGGACCTTTCATTGTAATTGGGGATGCTATTTATACCCCCATTTTTCATTTCATTTGGTAATAGTTAATAGTGTAATAGTCAATAGTTGATGTAATAGAGAAGAAAGATTAGAGTTAGAAGAAATTTTATTTTGTAGCAAGATTGAGTTTTGAAGAGAGAAATTCAAGCAAATTGTTGTATATGATGATTTGGAAATCAATGAAATATTGAAATTATGGTGTTTCGTTGCAACTTTCTTAAGTTATCTTCATGGTTGTTTGATTTACTTGAATCATGCTCAATCAAAGTAGCTTGTTAATTTGAAGGACATAGTGTGAGACTTGATTTTTGGTAGGATTCGTAATCCAAACCACTAGCTTCTTGCTGATTGTAGGAACGCCTTGCGTGGTCGACTGGAGAATACCTTGAACCCCTTAATCTTCAATCATTATTGTATCTTGGATATGTACCTTCGTGGTAGTGTCCATGATCTTTGATGCATTGAATATCATTTTATTACCTTAGAAGATCGCACTAATTTCAATTGATTTGTTATCTTATGGCAAAATTGAAGTTGGTTGAATCTCGCCAAGTCTTGTCCATACTAAGTTATTCATAGGGTTAGACTAGATTAGACCTCTTTCAAACCCTACTCTTTTGTTATTTTTGAAAAGTTTCTTAGTTTAGCAAATCTTGAACTTTCGGAATACGTAAGGCCCCTTGGAGGAAACAGCAAATCACATCATACCGCTGGAAGCTTGTCCACACGTAGAGACCCTACTAAAAGAACCTTGGAGTCTACCTAACTGATCCTTTATGCGAATCTTCAGCAGTTAGAGACTATTTTCTCAAGAGAGGATAAGATGCCTATTGGTATTTTATTCTGTGTATGATTGTGTATAAAATACATGTCAACACATGGGAAAGGCTTAAATCACCCCAAGGAGGCTTGCTTGAACATCTCACCTAGGTACATTTACTCCATCAATCAACACCTTCACAACCTTGATTTTTCACTACTTCATGCTCTTGTCATCATGTCCTTGCAACTTGCCTTTGCCTAGCTCAAACAAGGTGAAAAATAGGCATTTCAAAAGGATTTTGCCCTAGACCCTTTGGAAGGGTCAGGAGCAATTTCCATGATTAGGTCTCAATTGCCTCACTCTTTCACTCCGAATTTCTCTTAAAGGTAAGCATATGCTACTTTTAGCTTTTCAAAAGCCTAGGGATTCAGTTTTTAGCTTCCAGCATGGGTGAATTAGGTGATCATGAGAATTTCGCTCTAAACCCTTTAGAAGGGTTAGGAGCGAAATTCAAGTTTTAGGTCAAAATTCACACTTCTTTTATTCACAATCCTCTCTAAGGCATACTTGTGGCAATCTCTAAGCCCAATCCACCTTGATCACTGTCTTGGCTCAACACAATCTTGGAGGAAACATGATATTTTGTGAATTTCACTCTGGACTCTTTGGAAGGGTCAGGAGCGAAATTCAAGTTTTAAGCTTAATCCTTCATCTCCTTTACCTCAATTCATCTTGCAAGGCTAAATAACATCATTCCAACCTCAACCATGCCCTAGGAATCAAAGTCTTGACTTCACACAAGGAGGAAATAGGTTGTTTGAAGAATTTCGCTCCGGACCCTTTGGAAGGGTTAGGAGCGAAATTCATGTTTTGCTTGTTTTCTCTTACCTAGCTTCATTCTTTTCACTTTTTTTCCCCTTGACTCCCTCATTTGAATCCATTTCTCAACCTGACAACATTTGCTTGATCCCCAAAAGGCTTGAAAAGGAAAATTCACTCAAAATCCTAGCCAGGGACAGGACCTATCGAGGATTTCGCTCTGGACCCTTTGGAAGGGTTAGGAGCGAAATCCTTGTCCTAGCTTAGAATTTACATTTTTGGTGGTCAAAAATCATTCAAAGGCAATCCTAAGGGCTTCTCTCACCTTGGTCTAGGCCTGGCTTGGCACAAATTTTGGAGGATAGGATGGATTTTAGGGTTTTCGCTTTGGACCCTTTGGAAGGGTCAGGAGCGAAAATCTTGTTTTGAGCTCATTTCTTCATTCTTTCAACCTCAATCAACTTCAAAAGGCAAGGACACACCTCCTCACACCCATCCAAGCCATAAAAACCAAAAGTTTAACTTGACCTGCAAGGAAAATAGGTGATTTTAGGAATTTCGCTCTGGACCCTTTGGAAGGGTCAAGAGCGAAATCCTTGGTTTTGCTCAATTCCGTCAAATTCATTGATTGCTAGCAACTCAAAGTCATTCCTAAGGACATCCCCAATCTCAATCCACCTTGATCCACACTTGTCTTAGCATAGAATTGAGAGAAAAGAGTGGTTTAGAGAAATTTCGCCTTGGACCCTTTGGAAGGGTCAAGAGCGAATTTCCTTTTCTAGGACAAAATCTCCACCTTTTATTGCTTTCAATCATTCCCCAAGGCAAGAACATGTCCATCTTTCTTCCAACATGCCTTGGACACTAAGAACTTGGTCAAACAAAGAAGAAAATGAGGTCCATGGAGATTTTTGCTCTAGACCCTTTGGAAGGGTCAGGAGCGAAAATCATGTTCTAGGCTTGATTCTTCATTTCTCCAACTCCAATCTTCTCTGGGAGGCAAACATACATCATTCTCCTTGCATCCACGCCAAGGTCCTGACCTTATCTAAGGAGGAAATGAGTGCTTTCAAGGATTTCGCTCTGGACCCTTTGGAAGCGTCAGGAGCGAAATCCATATTCTAAGCTAAAATTCTTCATCTCCTCCACCTTTAATCACTACCTAAGGCAAAAAACATGTCTAACACTTCCAAACATGCCTTAGAAACTAAGAATTTGGTCTTAACAAGGGAGAAAATGAGGTCCATGGAGATTTTCGCTCTGGACCCTTTGGAAGGGTCAGGAGCGAAATCCATATTCTTGGCTAGTTTCTCACTTCCTTCATCCCATTCTCAGAGGAGTGAAAGACAAGGAGCAGAGCAGAGGAATATGAATTTCGCCCTGGACCCTTTGGAAGGGTTAGGAGCGAAAATCTTGATTCCAGGCCTGATTCATTTTGGAATTACTTGACTTTGCCCTGGACTCAAGCCTTGGTGCATGTCCTTCCACATTCTTGCCAATTTGCTCAACAATTCCTGAAATCACCTCTTGAATCTTCCTTTGGCCACTGACTCTGCCTAATCGTCTCTGACTTAGAGGAAGACAAGACTTTGACATGAAAATCAATACTCCTGACCTACCCTGACTTGGGACTTTTATCTCTTTTGCACAATTTACCATCTTAACCAAACTTAGTGCATAATACCGGTAAACCAAACTTTAATTCCGGTAGACAGTTTAGCAGATAATAACAGTACCGGTAAAGTTTAATGCATGAAACAGAAAGACAAATAACATACACAACACATAACACAGTTATTTGTACGTGGAAACCCTGTAAGGGGAAAAACCACGGTGGGAAACCTTACCCGCAATCAGATGATACTACTGCAGATAGTATGTGTGTACAAATGGGGTTTGCACATGCAGAAAGGCCAACTGCCTAGAGCTCACTGCTCAATCACAAAATGGGAGTCACACTGACTACAATTGGATGGTTAAATCCAATGATAATGTACTGCTCAAAATAACATCTTCATATGCTGGATTCAGTACCGGTTAAGCTCTGATTTGCCTTCTCCAAAAGCCTCCTTGAATCTTGAATGATGTCTGCGTGTATAGCTCTGCTTATATTTGCATATACCTTATTACAATCCTTTTTCACACTCACCTCTACTACTCTTTAATCTCATAAATGAGATCTTACATATATACCAAAACCTAAGACCAAATGTGTAGGTCGGCTTACAAAGATATTACAATTAAATCAATTACAAATGAATCAATATGCGATGCATGATGTCGGCTCAATGCATTTACAACAATAACAAATCATCTCCATAACGTGCTGTGTTGATCTGGAATAGATAATGCTTGCCGGTTCATAACCTAGACCTATTTACTGGTAACAACAAATATGCAAACTTGATTGTATCAATAATCAAATCACCAAAACCAAGTGTCCAAACAATGTCTTCGACAGAACCAAGTAATCTCCAGATGATAACAGATCATCCTCAGTGCCGGTGAACCAGATACCGGTGACTGTGCATAAGTCACTGAACATGCCGGTGAACATAAACAAAGATCTCCAAGTGTTCTCAAGTGTTGACATCAATGACAAAACCAATGCAACAGATTCATAATACCAACAGTTCAAACCCTCTTTTGGGGGGTAACCCTGGAGGAATATTGTCAAAAAACTTTTTGTGTTTTTATAGCAATGGCTAAATATCTATGTGAACCTCTTTACCCTTGGAGGTGGTTTTGTCTAAGATTAAACATTGGGCTACCCATTCTGCTTGAGTGTGACCAAGGGTCTTTCCCATTTTTTTCACTGAAGCCACCCTAGGAGATCCGTCAGAGAGGCCTTGCAACATAACCTTCTCCCCATTGTTTTCAAAACTTAATTCCAACTTTGAAAAGTCTAGTTTGATATCTCCTAGTGAATCTAACCAAGGGATGCCCAAAATTAAATTTGTGTCTCCTAATTATACGGTATAGAATTCATCCTTGATTACATATTTTCCCATAGAGACATTACATTAAGGTGAGGAATCTTTCTGGTACATGAAGCTGTAAATCCATCGACTAGTGGTACCTTAAATCCCTTGAAGTCTTGTGCCTCCAATCCCAACCTTTGAACCTTTTGGCTAAATCCTCTTTTTTAAAGTTATGTGTAGCTCCACTGTTTATAAGGGTGGCCACTTTTTTCCCCTTAATTACTCCTTGGATCCTAAAAGGGCGGTGTTTTGTTGCTCTTGAGATGAATGCCAAAGTCCCATCGTCCTCATTGTCCTTGCTGTATCTTACCCTTTTATTTGGGGCTTCCTTCTTCATTTGATGTAGTTTTCATGTGGTGGGCTTGGCTCCTTTTTTCGCATACATGGTTGGGTTCCCAATGTTCTCCACACTTGTAACATAAGTTCTTTTTTTATTTCTTCGTGTGCATTGATGTCCTGGTTTCCATGTTTCCTGGCACTTAAAACATAGCTTCCCTCCTCGGCTTTCTTCTTGCGCATACTTGTGACCTTGTTCCCATTTATTTTTATAGTCAAAGCACAAGCCCTTTCTTCTCAGTTCCTCACGATCATTATAAGAGAGGGATGTCCTTTTGCATCCTTCATTATCATGGAAGTGCTTATCCTTAGATGTTGCTTTCGTAGAGTGATCCCGTCCCTTGTTTTGGGCAGCCTCAAGTTGGGTAGCTTTAAGGATGGCCTTTTGAAGAGTAGGAGGATCAAAAGCGCTTACTAAACCTAGGGTTGCATCGGTCAGCCCTTCAATAAATAAGTAGATGAGTCTCTCTTGGGATATCCCGGGAACCATAACGGCCAACCTTTGGAATTCTGAAATATATTCCTCGAGTGTTTACCTCTGTCTTATCTTTGTAAGCTCTTTGAAATGTTTTTGGGGATGGATTTGGTCAAACCTTTCAACAAGTTTTTTCTTGAAGTCACCATAGGTCTCGACATTTTTATGGTCTTGTGTAACTAGGCCATGATGCCACCATTCACGTGCCGTTCCTTCTAGGTGCAGTATGGCAAATGTTATAGCATTCCTTTTTGTCATAGGACAAAGGGTGAGATAAGTCTCCAATTTTTGAATCCATGAATGAGCTGAGATTTTTTCGGAACCATTGAAGTTGGGAATGGTCATTTTCCCACCTTGTTTTGTATCTCCATGTTAGGCCATGTCCTCCTTTTCTTATAATTTCTCCTTGAATCAGCTTCACAAAATTCAGAGAAGGGAATACTTATTTTAATTTCAGGGTCTAATATAATAGCACCTATATTTATAGGAAATAATGTTAGATAACAACTTTCATGAATACCTGTCTTATGTCTTAGCAAGTGTGGGAAAAGTTTTAGGAATACCTGGAGTTTCAGAGTGGAGTCCTGCAAACAAGTTAGAATAGTTGAAATATATATATATATATTATACACACACACACACACACACACACAGTGCTGCTCATAAGATTATAACAGATTCTAATAACTCTGCTAAGTAGGGCATAAATTTTCTAGGCTCAAGAGCAGACTAATTACTCTTGACCCCATGTGGCCCATGCCATCGATGAGGTGGCCTACCCAGTGGAGTGTCCTATCACCGTTTTCCTCCACTTGTCACCTCCTACCTTATGTTCCACATTTGCATCTCTATTCAGTATGACAGAGGGAGGAGAGTTGTCACAGTAAGGTGCCCAGGAAGTCTATACTTCACAGGCCCAAGGACAGCACCCTTGTACCCCCTTGGCCTCATGGGACTCCCCAGTCTTAAACCATGAGGTGGCATGCCTGTGAGATAACTCCAACACCGTTCTCCTAACTGTAACCTGTTTCCCTTTCATCATACCAGTAATACTTAGAATATATGATTCAGATCCATTAGATTGGTGATGACATAGAGTATTTTCAGAATATTGATCAGTATTAATATGCAGAATGTGGATCAAGATAATGAGAAATATGTATATACTGTATGCAGAAACTTATTTACCAATATTGTCACAGAATTCTATGTATGTGTACACAGGGATGCATACTGATTATCCTTACTCACTAGATTCTGGAAGATCTTAATATCGTATCTTTCATTCTGTCCTGAAGGTGTCATCTTTGCTTGTAGTTGCTGGGCAGATGGGTTCTTTAAACCCTCAATCTCTTTGAGGTGCCTGTGTGCTTCTTTCTGACGTCTGTTTTTCCTTCCTTGATTATTTCCGCCAAAGATATATATGCCCTCAAGCCTGCAGCCTGATCCTATTTATCTTAGGCGCGAGGGCAGATTAGAAAAGATGTGTCTCTTTGTAGGAGGGCGTGTTTATCAAGGGGTATAACTCCTGTGTTAATCGATTCTAAGTGAAACGATATTAGTTAAGTTCCAGCCAGATTGATATTAGTATTAAGAACAAATGTCACAATTATGCTAGATATTTAATCATATCAAAGCATTAACAACTGCGTTAGTGTTTAATTAGATCATAATTAATTCGGTATTTACATTATGTACTAATATTTATATTATTAATAACTTAATTTTATGATACAAGGTGCAGCTCATGACATGAGGATGCTTTAGTCTTTAATAGGTGTGCAATGCTCCTTGCTGAGATAAAAATCCAGACCCAGAATCAAAAAGTGTACGGAAGAAGACTAATTGCATTCTAGAACAAAATGCTGCAATTTTGGATTGTAGGATGCAATTTTTAGAAGAGAAATTTCTCGAGTGAATGTAATAAGATTGATTGCTTGGTTGAATCTTCAGCCTCAATTCAGCCAAGTGGTCCTAATCTGTCCTTAGTACTCCTGGTTTGAGTAAGTCTTTAATGATAGTTTAGCATCAGGTCAGTGGTGATGCATGTCGTGCATATTAATTATGTGCAGGGCCCTCATAGCTAGATTGAACACTAAAATATTGTTAAATTTGTTGAGATATTTTGAAACATAGTTTACAAATTAAAATATCTAATCTTTATGTCATGGGTGTTGTCCACAATTTCTTAAATCACACTGACTTCTTCTAAAGGCCTTTGTGCAGCAACAAGGCTTCACAGGATGGTATGCTATGCTTGAATGATTTTATCAAGTTGAAAATAGGATTGTGGTATATTCTTGTACATCTCTTGAAATGAACATCAAATTGGTGAGCGTACTATGTTTGTTTGTAGATTTTGCTACAAACACAAGCAGATGTTTAACAAGCAGTATTGAACATTTTTTCATACAAGTATTACAAATTGACAAGAATGGAATGCTATCAGATACTATTTTTAATGTCATTGTTGGAAACTAAATCATGCAATAAGCTGCAAGGCAAACTGATATAGTAATTAAAGCTTTTTTCCTGTGAACATAACACTTTACCTAGAATATCTACATTGGCTGAATTTGAAATCAAACAGTTGGAACAATGTTATGATAGAGTTGAATAAAATCAATCTCCTCCATAACACGACTATTCCTAATGTCTTCTTGATTTTGTTGGTAAAATATGCAGTAGATTAAGATATCTCCAATTTCTAAGATTTATTACATAATGAGCTATTCCATGAGTCATTTAGGTTGGTGAGACAAATAGATTTTTTGTAATGTGTCACTGTGTAGGATTGTGGGGTGCTTGTTTGTTTGGAATGCCACCATAGAGGGTTTTTAAGCTTATCATGTAAGGATCCTCCTCCTCTCCATTTCTGACCCTTGTTTATTTTCACCCTTTGCACTTCTGTATTCATCATGGTAAAACTGATACTTATAAAGTACTTGCACTGTTCATTATTTAAATAAGTTTATCTGGTGTTTTAAAAGCCATTGACCCATTTTTTTAAGATTGCATCTATAACATGTATTTTCACTCTAGGCAATTATGTTGTGGTAGAGGAAAGGGAAAACTAATATATGTATAAATTTTCAGAAATTTTGCCTAAAGCACCCTAGAATGCAATGAAGGAATATTCACCAAAAATCTTAACCCTAAGAACAAATTGATCCATACAATCTTGATTATAATGTAAATATTAAATATAAATATAAAATTCTAAACAATTAATTTTTTTAAATCTATAAAAATTAAAATGCCAATTCATTTTGGAGTTGCGTTGGAGGAGGACTCAGAAAATAGGTTGTTGAAATAAAAAAAAGGTTTCATTTGTTTTCCTCATTTGGTAGAGGTTTTGTTTATACAAAAAAATTGCACAATCGATCCACTGCTTTTAAAGATGTCTGGGGCTCTGTGTTCCAATTTAGCGTCTTTGGTGTTCTAACAATGGCCTTCAGGGTGTTGTTGCATGAGAAGTATTTGGAGGTCCCTATCGCAGCTATCTCTGCGTTTTCTTTGTCCTCGGCCTTCACACTTCCTTCTAATAGTGCAGAAACGACGTTGAAGAGACTTCTGGATGAAGATTTGCTGCAGAGAAATATGTTTCTTCTTCCCTTGGAGGCATCCTCTCAGTTTGCATTGGTCATCATGGACCTCACCTGGTTTGAGAGCATAACCAAGTCACTTATTGGTGCCTTTGTCCATCCGTCTCTGTATACTTGGAAGGATGTTTCGACAGAGTTGGCTTCGTATAACATTTTTGCTGGTTCCCTTTAATTGGTGGATATCTCAACAGGGATGACATATTGGAGGAGTTGATTTCAAGATCAATCCTCATTTCTTTCATAAATGGCATATTGGCTACATCAGCAAGTCCCTTTAATGCATGGATTTTTACTGACAGCAGTAATTGGTGAGCCTCTTTTCTCACTGATTTTGTCAAAGTTCGATGCCATCTGGGGGCTTCTTACTCATGCAGAAATTGATCCACATGGCAATCCAGCGTCTTTTCCTCAGCCCTCAGAGTTAGCCTCATCTGAAGAATCTTCGAATGGAATTTAGTTTTGCAGATCCTTTTGTTTTGGTCTCTTCATTTCTTGCTGCTTTGGATATAAATATTTTTTGTAAAGTTTTCTTCCCCTGTCCTGTATTGCTCAAGGGCATAATGTATTATTATCAGGGGTTTTCTGATACAACTGTATGGGTTTTTTTGTGCATGAGGGTTGAGAGTTTTCCCCCTCCTTTCTGGTTTTATTTTCTTATGTATGTAATTATGTCCTTACACTTTAATATATATTATATTTTAGGCTTCAGCTTTTTATGTCAAAAAAGAAAAATTAAGTTCTGGAAGATTCACATCGGATTTTAAAAAAATAAAATCACATGTTATCCAGCACAGCTGGAAAATCAAGATTTTTTGGGCACATGTACGTATGGCATCCAACGTGCGTCCACACCATACTGTACCCATATCCATATTGAGTATGGGGGTGTGCGTACCTAGGGAGGGGCAAGGGCATATCCAACTACTCTAGGCGTCCTTCTACCATCAGTGGACGGATAACATAAAATGAATATAACAGCCACCTTAAAAGAGTCCCCACTTTATCCAATTTCTTTTTGGCCATCTAAAAATTTGGTTGGTATATATTCATTTGTAGATGATTTTTTAAGTAGATCTTTTGCCGAGAGGCATTCTACAATGGCACCAAGGGCTGGAGCAAAGTTCTTACCTTTTATTTTAAATTTGAATCCCTTTTACATGTCAAACTATAAATATTTAATAATAGAAATAATATTAATATTTACTAATAATAAATGCAAATATAAATATATGAAATACACATTTAAAAGTAAAAATAATTAAAAAAAAAACTTTTAGAAGATAAATAAATAAAAATACTGCTATTGCTGATTTACCATGGTTGAGGGGAAAAACTTATGTGGGGGGGAAAAGTAGTTAAAAGATTTAGTGTTGTTACGAGTAAAAAATGATAGATATAGTTAAATTAGTTTTTTCTTTGTTTAACTTTATTTTATTACAATTACGAAGTAGCTAAAGATGTCAACTAAATAATTTGTTTTGTTTTCATTTATATATTCCAAACTATACAAAAAAAAGCTAAAAATTATTTAAATAGAAACATTGTGTATTTTAGGATATAAAATATGGAGTAAAACCAAAGGTTTGCAGCTCAATTGGTTGAGCACAATTGGTGAGGGTGATGGCGGCAAAGCAATGGTGGGGGTGATGGCGCTGATATGCAAAGTGTGGTGAATTGAAATCTTTTAGGCAAAATATGCAATATAACATCTTTGCGAGTGCCCCATGAAAGGCAAACTATTTTTCTGAAGTTAAAGGTTGCAATTCGTATGTAATGACATGTGCCATATAGCAAGCAACTTGGTGGCATCCACGACGGAGGTGGTAGAGGTGGTGGTTTTATGGGGGGACATTCCCCCAAGTCCCCAAGTCTCGGAAATGTCCCCCTATAGGGGACATGGGGATTTTTGGGGGGGGATGCGTTCCCATGGAACATTGCTTAAATACATCTATCTAAAATTTGTCAAGAGATATTAAAATTGTAGATAAGATGTCTCTTAAATACATCTTTCTAAACACAACAAACATCAAGAATCTCTCGTCATCTTTTAGATATATTTATTTGAGATATCTATACTTTTAGTTAAGTTGATATAGATTGATAAATAACTTGTCGAATCTCAAAAGTAAGAATCTTTGAGGAAATGATTTTTTATAAATGTTGTATTTATTTTTTAGCATTTCTGAATTACTGTGGAGATTATCTATTGGATTTTCGTCTAAGTTCTTTTTTGCTATAGATTTCTACCAAATCTTGCGTTTGCTCTTCATGTGGCCAGAATTATAATCATTGCTATATTTATTTGCAGGTACCTTCTTAGGAGAAGTGCATTAGAACTATTTATGATTGATCGATCAAATTTCTTTTTCAACTTTGGGGTTAGTTGCTTTTCCATATTTCCTATTGTTGCTTAATTTATTTCTATATCTGCAATGGCACCAACCATAGCATTTGCATGTGTGCATGTGACTGTAATTCAAAAGCCTAGCTTTCTACAGTTCTTTAATTGTATTTATAAGTATTGTTTACACTTGCAGACTATAGAAATCCGTAAAAATGTCTATAAAGCCATTGTTCGAGCTCAGCCTCCAAATCTTAATAACATTTATTCAGGCACACAGGTCTGTTTGTCAGAGCTCTGTGCTCCTAGTTTTGTTGTATTCTTGGTTGGAAATATACATTTTGAAATATTGCTGATATCTGATAGTGTAATCTCTTTACTATAGAAGCCAGAACTACTTTTAAAGAGAATGCAGCTCATGGAACGGTGGGCACGCTGGGAGGTGAGAACTGGTTATTGAACAGAAATTATGTACTACTTCCTACTTTCTCCTGACATGTCTTCGTTGTGATTTCATGCCTAGTATCTCAACTTTTTTTGGCATATCACAAATTAATTACAGTAATTTTATGCTGCAGATAAGTAATTTTGAATATTTAATGCTTCTCAACACTCTGGCGGGAAGAAGCTATAATGACATTACCCAGGTTTGTTTTCTGGATAATTAGCTGTTCAAGGTTTTAAATAGATTAACACTTTGTGACAAATCTCACTTTTATGTAACATTAATGCATTACTAATATAGTGTTTATTTTTTAAAGTATCCTGTGTTTCCATGGATTCTTGTGGACTATACATCAGATAGCTTAGATTTCGGGAACCCTTCTATCTACAGGGATCTTTCTAAGGTACAATTCCAGATTGCATCTGCTTTCTATTTAGAAATTTCGTTGAATTTATGCTTGGACTCTTATTGAAGACTATGTTTTATGAAGCCTGTTGGGGCTTTGAATGCCAATCGACTGGAGAAGATCCTTGAGAGATACAATACTTTTGATGATCCCATTATTCCAAAGTTCCATTATGGTTCACACTATTCAAGTGCTGGAACGGTTTGTTATCTTCCTTGCATGTTAACTAAAAGCTTTTATGTGCTTCTGAAGCTTGGAAACAGACAATGTGATATGAAGCATCCCTTATACAGGTTCTTTACTATCTTGCTCGAGTGGAACCTTTCACAACTCTGTCGATTCAACTACAAGGAGGAAAGTTTGATCATGCTGATCGTATGTTTTCTGATTTAATTTCAACTTGGAAAGGGGTTTTTGAGGAAATGAGCGATGTGAAAGAGTTGGTAAGAACCAAACTGTATGGCATGCAATTGTTTTGCATAAAAATGTATTTGTAAGGTTCTGTAATGTTGCATCTCTTGATTCGCAATTGCCTAATGTGTACTTATCTACATTTTCAGGTCCCTGAGCTATTTTACCTTCCAGAAATTCTTGTTAATGAGAATGGGATTGATTTAGGCACGACACAGCTGGGAGAAAAGATTGGTATGCACAATTTTACTTCCTGCGTTAATGGGAGTGTGTGTATGCAGTATTACACATGAAAAGGATGATATTGGATTTTAGTTAATTGGTTAATTTTATTCATCTATTTTACAGATAGTGTCAAGCTTCCTCCCTGGGCAGATAGTCCTATTGATTTTATTCACAAACATAAAACAGCACTTGAGAGTGAACATGTGTCTGCACATTTGCATGAGTGGATTGATCTTATATTTGGGTAAGCCAGTGACAATACCTTCAGAACTATAGATGTTGTAATACATAAAAATTCAAATTGCTTAATAGACTATGATTAGAAACATCCCTGTACAACACTAACAGCATTATAACATGTGGGAACAAACGACTTTCATGGTGTCTTTAGTATAGTTATCTTTAAATTTTGTCTGGGAAAAGGTCATGTTTTGTTACAGGATTAATGTTGGATGTATCTGGAATGTCTGAATTTCAGTTATAAACAGAGAGGAAAAGAAGCTGTTGCTGCTAACAACGTTTTCTTTTATATGACATATGAAGGGGCTGTTGATATTGACAAGATTTCCGATCCAGTATGTAATTCTCTTTGTTTCTTTGATCAAATGTTTTATTGCCATTTGTTAGAATGATTGGATTGACACTGACTTTTGTATTTTCCATACTAGGCTCTTCGCCATGCCACACAAGATCAAATTGCTTATTTTGGGCAAACTCCATCTCAGCTGTTGTCATTCCCACATGTGAGGAGGCGGCCTTTAGCCGATGTTCTTCACCTGCAGGTGAATCCTCGGTCCAGCTAGGATATTTCTTATTGTAGCCTTAAGCTTTAAATATCCTTATGTTTAGTGAATTGTAAAATTAGTAAACATACAAGAATTTTATATATCATCTCACATGTTATATTTGTCAGTCTTACTTTGATAAGTGCTGTGGAATTTATTAATTCTGCTGCAATAAATTATTTGTGATTCTTTGCAACAACCATGGGTGTTGATCTTTATAAACAAGGTTTGCCCCAGATGTTGAAGTTTTGGCATTCATAGAGAAACATA
This sequence comes from Cryptomeria japonica, assembly GCF_030272615.1. Taxonomy (NCBI): domain Eukaryota; kingdom Viridiplantae; phylum Streptophyta; class Pinopsida; order Cupressales; family Cupressaceae; genus Cryptomeria; species Cryptomeria japonica. The sequence continues at coordinate 321,709,212 of NC_081409.1, read as the reverse complement.
TTTTAACATCGGAAAGAAATATATTATTTAGAATCTAATTTCCAAACGATATGAGAAGGGATAAAATGTGTACAAACAAGTAACGGAGAGATCATAAAAAATGCCAAATGGCTGTAGCCTGTAATTGTGTTTATCGTGTGTCCTTGCCGTTAAACATACTGTACGGTTGTTCCTTTGTCTAAATCCAAAACTTATTGATGGTGTTGATGGGAGAATCTGCACTGTTCTTATTTTCATTACTTTGTGCTTCTTTTGGTTTGCATGAGATTCACCTTTGTAATATTAATTTTCTAATTCTTGGGATTGCTGTTTTCTCAAGCAAACAATCAAGAAAGGAAGCAACAGAACATGAAAAATTTGCGGACTCTAAAGTGATTGCACTAGGGTTTTGAAGCAAGAAAACAATTAAAATTGTTTATTACCATTGCTCAATATCTATATTGAAATCATTGTTCCATGGTGCCTTTCTGATGAAGTGATGTAGGGACAAAGGGATGAGTTTTGGGTCCAACAATTCTTTTTCCAAAATCTGGTGATGGTAGTGGGGGGAGGGTGAAGGCAAGTTCATTAGTTGAACTTGAAATAATATATAAAGAACAATGTTTGAAAAATTAATTACAAAATATAGTAAAAGTAACTGCAATTTATCATTTATGTAGACAGTTTGGCAAAGTTCCAATTATTCAATTTCATCAAGTTTGCAATACAAAGTACAATGGGCCCATGGTTAATGGGACTCATTGTTTGATGCAAATGCTGTGGAATACTCGTCATGGCTGTTGGTTGAAAATTTTGTACACCCACTAGGATGTGCAAAATTGTGGTTTCAACCACAACACGTGAGTATAAACTCTCCTAATTTAGGGAAGGCTCCCCCTTTTCTAATACTAATTTAATCTAAAACGGATGGGACAACAACCTTTTCTCTTTTTTCAGAAAAGATTATGCTCTTTCCTCTTCACAGAAAATAAGCAACAAGTATGAACTAATAACAGTAGCAAATTTAAATGAAACCAAGAGAGAGGAAATGAAGTTTCCTGAAAGCACAAAGACTTCCGTCACCTCCTCTGGGACGGGAAAAACAACAATCAAGCTCAAAGTCTTGAGTTCCTAAATTCCTATCTACCCTTTTAAAATGATGTAACGAAGATCATTTACAGCATATAACAGCACAAAGTCTATAAGGATGATGCAACAACAATAACGTACAGCATATAGCAGCACAAAGTCTGCAAGTATGATGCACCTTTAATTACTCTAAATGGGAATAACTACAAGCACAAAGTCTTGTAACTTCTCTCAGTTTTTAACAATAAACTAAACTAATTCCACCTTTGGTATTTGCAGGACAAAGTCTGCAGATATTTTGGGTGAAGCTCTTCTTAACAGCCTTCCACAACCTCAAATAAGTACAAAGAAATGCTCCAATATGACACAAGAATACAAAGGACACAAAGTATGGCTTCAACTCAAAGTCTGAAGTTCCAGCTCTTTGATATTACTTGAGATTAAACAATTTACAACTTCAAAGCTCAAAGTCTTTACAAGTGCAAAATTCTAAGAAAAAGATAAAAATTACATAGAGCACCCTCGAATATATATAGGGGAGGGGCTTTGAGAAAAAGGTGGGAGGATCCTAACTAACTTGAGAAATTTTCTCAATTAACATGACTTATTCCAACTACAGTCGTAATCTAACTCAACTTGTAGTTGCTTTACATGTTATTAGATTTTACAAAATGCTAGTGAAAGAAACACTTGCAATTACACTCATTAGTCTTTTTGCTTCGCAAGTGTTTCGGGGTCAAATTGGTTAAGTTTGCTTTTCGTTTGAGTGAATTTGATGAAGTCTAGGCCCTGTTTTGTTAATTTTAGGGTTTCTGCCTTTAGTCCTAGATTTTAGGGGTTTTTGTTAGGGTTTTGGTAAAACTAAACATATAACTGGAATTAGGACCCTTCAAGGAGCCTCCCAGTAAAATTTGAGCCAAAACGGAGTAATTTTGTATTTTTAGAAAGTTCCTATTTTTTAGGGATTTTACTGACTCCCGGAATGTCGTCATTTGGCCAAAAATCAAACTTACTATTTTTAGTAAGTTTCTATTTATAGAAAGTCATTCTGTGTCCTGTTCTAGGAGTCTAACACTGACATTCTAAAAGTTTCTATTTTTGGAAGTTCATTTTTGGTAGGACCATTCAGGCAAAGTGATGAAGGCCAAGCATTCATGACTACTTCTAATTCCTGAAAGTCAGAAAGAAGACAAAATCACTCAAAAAATGGCTAAGTGTTGGAAATCCATTCCTGAAAAGGAAAGCCCAAGAAATTCATCTAAGTCCATGAAGAATCTAAGACAATTGAAATTCCTTCACCCACGCCAAATTGCACCCATGAAGAATCCAAGGTGCCAAACTCAGATGGAGATGGAAAGGAGGACAAAATGATGAATTCCTTCCTTAGTGAAGAATAGCGCCCAAAAGTGAAGGAGGGCGCTAAAATGGCATGCTCATGGAGAATGGATAAAAATGTTGAATTTCTCCTTCATGGTCAAAATCTGCCCAAAGCCAGGTGAGGGTGCCAAAATGGAGTCTCCATGGATAGCATGGAAATTGCCAAATTCCTCCTCACCACCAAAAGTCCGCCCAAGAAGGTCAAAGGGCACCAGAATGAGGTCAACGTGGAAAGTTTGAAAAAGTGTGAATTCCATGACCAAAGCAAAATGCCGCCTAAGGATGATGGAGGGTGCCAAAACCAAGGGTTGATGGAAAATCCAAATGAAGTATGAATTCCTCCTCACCACCGAAAATTCGCCCAAGAAGGTCAAATGGCGCCAAAACATGGTCAACAAGGAGAATGGAGAAAGGAGTGAATTCCAACCTTGGGAAGCGTGCCAAAAGACTTGAAAGATGAATTGAATTTGAATCTACTGTTTAGCCTTATTCTCATCAATTTGCATGGCTCCATTGGGCCTGACCTGCCTTGTACTCTATTGTCTTGTTATTTATGGGATGCAAGACACTATCAACAACCAAGATCTTATCTACTATCCTAGAGATAAGCCTATTCCTTTTGATTGTGGATGAAGTGTATGTGGACTAGTTCCACTCAACTTCAAAGGAACTACAAACCTGTTATAAGAGGCAAATGACTAGTATGCTTATCACTAATGAAGACTCATATAATCACCACCAAATCGTTGGGTTGTCTTGGTCCAAAGTCCCTTTATCTAACTTTGTCGATGTCAAGTAGACCTTAAGTTTGATGAATTTGATTCACTCATTTTGGATCAATGAGGCCTCCTTTTCACTTCACATTTTTTGGACGGCCTTCATGAAGCCTCTTTTCACCTCCATGCCACTAATGAGGAGAACTCTATCAATCTTATACACATACCACTTCAAGTATAGTTCATATGGAATCATATAAAATGAGTTTTGAGCTTCTTCCAACCATAACCCAAGTGAGGAGTCTCAGAGTTCCCATATCTAATCACCCTGACAACTAAGGATAGGATAGTGGTGATGTGTTTTTCATGTGACTAAAATCAATCACTTTTCACCACTTCACCTTCATCCTTGCTTTGTCTTGGATTTGGCTCATCGATCCTACTCATGTCATGACAATTTTAATCATCCTCACCTATAGAACAATGCAAGGTGCATATTTGATTTCAACAATGTTGGTTAATTCCTTCTTTGAGAAAGACCGAATAGTGCTTGTAACTTGTGATGATTAGAAATAAACAAGTGTACATCTATAGTATCACCTACATCCTATTTTATCCACTCAATTTGGCCAGTCTCCTTGAGTGCATTGTTCATTGCATGCACACAACAAGAGTTATAGTAGACATGTTTGTGAAAGAGCAGAAGTGAACCATAGGTTTTGTTTTAGTGTTGCAAATGAGTAACAATTAACCTAAGTTTCTTTTTTGTTTGCACTAGCTTATTCGGAACCAAATTTAAAATGAACTTTTGATATCTAAGAAGGAATGCAAACATCTATAGGATTTCACTTTAATCAAACTAATTCTGTAGCGAGGACTTAAACTAGTAAATTAAAATGAGAAGTCAAGAGTATGCATCTCTAGGAAAATTGAAGATGAAATGATTGGATAAGATCACTATGGTGAATTGGAGGAGCAATCCTAGAAAATATGGAGTCTTCGTGACCTTCTTAGACACTAGCATCCAACTTAGGTGCTCTTGTTGGACACTAGCATCCAACTTAGGTGCTCTTGCAAGTTCGTTTTGTAGTAAAGCGCTCTTGTTAGTCCTTGAATAGTTGGGCACTCATGTCTTTGTTTGCTAGAGCATAAAAACTTTTGACACTTGTCTTTGTGTCTAGATGCCAAACTTGCCAATAAATCCTTTCGATTTGTCTCAATCTCTTGATATTTAGATTTGAAACAATTTGTGGGAGAAAAATAGAGTTTAGCTATTTAGGAGATTGGCTTTTTAAGTCTCTTAGGTGATGTATTCCGACCTTCAACAATAACCTTGGAAGTCTTTGGGTTTGTGAAAACTCTACCATGGTGAAAGAGAGGCATGTGTTGATTTGAACCTAAAATGGTAAAACCTTGGGAGGAAATCTAGTGTTGTGTGGAAATGATGGAGGGATTGATAGGTGATGGAAACAAGAGTGTCATTTATGGAAAGGAATAAGGGGATCGGTGATTAGATCTATGGGAGAACACAATGGATGGTGAGGATGCAAAGGAACAGGGATTCTAGGAAGCCATTGGAAAGGAATTTGGAGGGCAATAGATAAATGATAAAGGAGACAAGGAAGGGAGGAGGGCGAGGATGTTCTAGCTTTGAAGTGGAAGAGATTGGCAATAGAGGATTAGAAGAGTGAAACAAGTTCTACATATTATCTTCAATATAGTGGCTTCAAAAAAACCCTATTGTATGGTATAGAGTTGTGAATATGCAGCCCTTTTAAATGAACCTTCATATAGATTTATTTGATGCCGAGGTCTAAATAATAGTTGAAAAATGCATTAGGGTAAATCTAGATGTAGGGATCAATTCACATTTGATTTCAAATGTTCAAAAATTCCAATTGGTCACCAATGTACAAACTATCTAGGTGTCCATTTTGAAAATTTTCCCTTAGATTGTTTGGGTGGATTTTAGGGTTTTGAATAGATCTAGTGGTAGTTAAAAATCAGTCTAATGTCAAGAGAAGGCTAAAAAGAACGTAATGTCCTCATATTTGGTCACTCCAACATCTTTCTTAGCTCCAATTTTTTTTGGAGTGCCGATTTTTTTAGAATGGAGTTTAGTTATTGGCGTTATGTTCAAGGGATTAAGATGAGTTTGTTGATGCTTTCTAGGGGCATTCTACTTTTGAAAGTGTCAAATGTTATTAAGATTGTTCTCTAGTGAGCTTTAAAGTGTCAAATGTTATACACATAGGATATGAATACTAGATTAAGTGCATAACCTTTAAGGCAAAGTTTGCAAAGTAGGAAATTTTTGACCTTATATTTTGTAAGAAGCTTCAGTGAACTTCCTAAATGAATACTAGATTAAGTGTTACATTTTGTAAGAAGCTTCAATGAATTTCCTAGCTGCCTTGCACATGTATGCCAAACTTGTCATGAATTCGCCACATTGTTAGGGTGAACCTCCATTGTGACATTTTTGAGGATTTGGAGGTGGAAATTTGCATCCTCGTGATGCTCCTCACAATCAGGAAATAAGAGCCGTTTACACGTGATTGTGATATTGATAAGTGGACAGTGTCTAATATTTGTCCTCCCTTTTTACAAGGGAATTGTCAATTGCTTGATCTTGTAAGAGTTGGAGTAAGTAGCTAGAGAAGGTGGGGGATGACCATAGATAGTTTCATATGGGGTCATCTTGGAGGCACCGTAATGAGTGGTACTGCATTTCCATCCAAAGAGAGGCAACCATTTGGCCAATTACTCCCTTTGTTGACACAAAAAAATTGAAAGTAGGTCTTGAGTCATTTGTTGATAATCCTAGTTTGAGGATGGTAGGCTGAACTGATGTTCAATTGAGTGCCTTGCAAGTTAAACAATTCTTGCTAAAAGGTTGTTGGTGAAAGCAATATCATTATCTTTGAGTATGGAGTGGGCCATATTATGAAGCTTGAAGATTGAATGGAAGCAGTCTTGAGCTATTATAGCAATTGTGTAAGGGTGGGGCAAGGCACAAAAATGAGCATGCTTAGTCAAAAGGTCAACAATGATCAAAATTTTTTGTTTTCTAGTTAGACGGTCAATAATGATCAAAACAACTTGTTCACCATATTTCAACTAGTTTCAAAGTACTTGATGAGTTGATGAGTTAGTAGTGAGTATTTGTGTAAATTTTAGTTTGTTGAGTTGAAACTCATCACTTACTAAAATGTACGAAAAGCTTGATAAAAATGCCCAAATGCATTGCAAAAATTGGCATTTTTTCCATCCTCGTCACATGCCCTAATTTGTGTTGAGTTTAAAAATGTGGCTATCGAAAAATACAACCATAGACTAAAAGATATAGTGGCAACCGATTCATGTGTTGAAAAAAATTAGAGTTTGTAGGTTGTTTCAACAACCTCTTGGCTTTTGAATCTATATGTATTGTGATTGATAGGTAATAGGAGTCTCGAGTAAGTGGTCTCATCAAGTAGCTCTACCATAAGGTAGAGCACATTTGATCTAAACTTAAAGATATGTTTGGGGAATTGACACTCTAAATTGTGAGAACCTGGTTGTGTTATGTGAGGAATCAAGATTAACAAGAAATCAAAGATGATAAATATCAATTAGAGAGAGACATGAGAATGTATTAGATTTCGAAGAGAAAAGCTCAATATTTTGAGCATTCTATAAATTGGGATTTTCTCTTGGGAGGTGTATACCATTTTTGATTTGGCCGTAATTGGCATTTTTTAAGGTGTAGGGGACTTCTTGCAATCTCCAACTTATGAATCATGTGAAATTTTGTTATTATTGCTTCAACAATTTTTTGCTTTGGAATCTAGTTCTATTGTGATAAGAAGGTAGGAAAAGTCCTAATGAAATTATCTCGTTACATAGCTTTTCCTTAAGGAAGGCATCATCCTATCATTTCTCGCAGAATTACAACAGATGATGTCTTTCCCAATAAACTCCTGCAATTCCATATAAAAGAAAACATTGTTAGCCCCTAAATAAGACAATCTCCAGAATTTTCTGATTCCCCAATTTTACCCTGCACTACTTCAAACATGTTAGCAGTGTCTAGTGGGATGGAAGTATCACTGAACTCCAAAGAGCGTTTGGTAGTACCACGGACAATACAACATGTGTTGGCATTACTGCAGGCTGTGAATGGACTTGGTGATATCACCACAGTTGTATTTGGAGAGTCCACTTAGATTAAGGAAAGAGAATCCACATTATATTTAAGGAAGTCAGTTTAATTAGTAAATTCCTTCGTAGTCGGGGCCTTTTTTGGTACAGATTCTTGTTTAAACTAGAAGATAAATGACAAGTAGACAGAGGTGAATTTGATAATGGGCTGATCTAGATTATTACAGATTAGCATAGGGAAACGAGACTTGGGGTGGATGTTTCAAGTAGGATTTTCTTTGGGATGGGAAGGTGTTATAGAAGAATTTTGAGAAACAGAAGGATTCAAGCAACTTAAGCTGCTTAGATTCGTGAAAATCCACATTTCATTGGTTGAAGGAGAAAACTATAACTGTTTTACATGGAGGGTTATGAATGGATGGCCATGAGGGATAATAAATGTAGCCTTGAAGGCACATATTTATTATTTACACTCATTATTGTAAGAGCACTTCAAGAGCAGGAACAAGGATGACAAGGGGGAATAGAATGTTGAAACATATGGAGAAAAGAGACAAAGGGCTGCCTCCCAAAGGATATTATATAGAAACTTGTGCATGTCTGCAATGGAGGAAGAAGGTTAGCCAGCCATTAATAGGAAAGATCAGTAGTGTAATCAATGGCATCCTAGCTTGTAAAACAATTATTGGCTTCCTTTTGAATTTTATCAGTTTTTTTTTTGCTCTTGTTAATGTGATTTTCTGGTTCCTTATGTATTATTTATTAATTTAATGTACATTAAGCTCATAACTTATAAGTGATGCTAATATTAACTTATTTCATCTTAATGCAGACCATCTTCAGAAATCCTGCAGAAATAAAATCCTATGCAGTTCCAAATTCAGAGCGTTGTAATGTTCCAGCTTCTGCAATTTATGCTTCTCAAGATTCAATTGTCACCATAGATACAAATTTGCCAGCGGGTCATGTCGCATTGCACAAATGGCAGCCAAACACGCCAGATGGCCATGGTATGCCTTTCCTGTTTCAGCATGGGAAAGCAACTGTGACTTCCAGTGGTGGTGCTTTCAGGCGTATCTTCAAAAGTCAACCTGGTTCCACCTCTGATGATTGGCGTTATCCTCAGGCTATTGCACTTCCTGCTTCTGGAGTAAAGAGCTCATCCATTGTTGCAATCACTCAAGACACATCAATTTTGACAGGTATACTGTTTACACTTTTGGTAGAAAACTTACCATACTTCAATGTATACACTTATGCTTCCTGTTCAGGCAATTCCTATTTAATTATTCACCTTTTTTTCTTTCCCTTAACTTACCTTCTCTATCTCTTCAGGAGGTCATGCTGATAACAGCATAAAGTTAATATTAGCTGAGAATGCCAAAACTCTGGAGAGTGCAGCTGGCCATTGTGCTCCGGTTACTTGTCTTGCAGTTTCTCCAGATGGAAGCACCCTTGTAACAGGATCTCGAGATGCCACTGCTATATTATGGCGGCTTCATAGAACTTCTGGCAATGCCCTTAGCAGCATGTTAGATTCAAGTGGAAGAAATAGTGCAAATATAACTATGGATGGTAGAAAGAGGTACATTGAAGGTCCTTTGCATGTCCTTCGAGGCCACATTAGTGAAGTAACATGCTGCTGCCTAAATTCTGACCTTGATCTTGTTGTCTCCTGTTCGCACTTGAGTGGTGTGCTACTCCATTCAATCAGAACAGGACGTCTGATAAGGCGGCTAGAAGTGAATGGAGCAGATATTTTATCATTGTCATCTGAGGGAATTATAATCATTTGGGACAATTCCTCTCAGCAACTTAGGACCTTCACCCTGAATGGCACTCCAGTTGCTAAAAGAACTCTTTCTTTGTTTCCTGGGGATATTACATGCATTGAAATCTCACGAGATGGAAAGAGTGTTTTGTTTGGTACAAGTGCAAATCCGGCATTCTCAAACGGAAAACGTCCGACACAAACAGAGAGAAGACATGATGATTGTACAAATTCAGATTCAAGCTACTTCTCTTACAGAGATAAGACAGATTCAGATGGACAAGATAGAGATAAATATTCACAACAACAAGATACATGTGGACCACTTGATGGACATGAAGAGGATAGAACTGCCATTCCTGTACCTTCCATTTGTCTCTTAGATTTGCACACACTCGAGGTTGGTTGCGATCCCTAGGATGCCTAGAAACCTGTGATTTGTCCTATAATTGCACAATTCATTTTTATTTATGTTGAGTTTTACAATTAGACAGGTATGCCATCAAGCTTCTAACAAATACGTTTGCAGATTGTGCGTATTTTGGAGCTGCAAGAAGGGCAGGATGTTACAGCATTGGCTCTAAACAAGGATAACACAAACTTGGTTGTCTCTCTCCTGGATAAACAACTTCTAATATACACGGATCCTGCTGTGAGTGCCTGCTGATATACACATTCATTTTTCTTGATCTTTCTAGTGAGAATGAGTAATCTACTATTTTCCGAAGCAACAGAAACTATATTACATGCGATGTATTTATATGATTTATCTGCAGACATCGATAAAGTTTATAATGTTGTAATTGCTATGGATTTTGTTGTACAGTTGAGTGTCAAGGTTGTGGATCAAATGCTCCGACTTGGTTGGGAAGGGGATGGTCTTGCACCTCTCATGACTTAGGAGGATCTCAGTTGGCTTCATCTCATCCTTGAAGTCTTGTGTACTGGATTTTGTTATGTTCTGTTCACCTACAGTTTTCATTTCTATTGTGTTTTAGGGTCATTGCCATACGAAATTAAAGATAGCTGTCTATGTTGTCTCTGCCAATTTTTTTCTAGATGCATGACAGCATTTGTTACTTAGCTATCCATGCACCTCCATGTATTTTGCAGTGCGGGAACTGTTAACATTGTATAATATTCCGGGCTTATGTTGCAGGCGAGCACCAAAGTGTATTTTATGCCATCTTACCCAGTATTGGTAACTTGTAGAGTTCAATCTCATTCATTTATTCATATGTTTTTTAAATGGAAATAAATGTTATCTGATAATTATTGGAATTTTGTTAAGATTTTCTTCGGGTATTGTGCTACTTTCTTTCTGTATTATAAATGTATAAGACACATAAACTGATGGAATGCAAAACACATACTTTTGTACTTGTTCAATGGCTTTGATCAAATTTAATTTAAATATTGGAAACATTTGTATTCCAAACATGCATGAATGCCACTTTGCATAGTAGGCAAAATACAAGATAATTTCTTTCAAATTCTCCATCCAACTTACAACATCTTTTAGTTTTAGTTGACAACCAAGCCCTTTCCCAGTTGTAAGTTAAGCATTGGACAGGAGGATAGTTTTTGTGGGTACTATTTGTCAGCTAATTTATTTTCTTAAAATTTCACCGCATACGTCATTTTAGAAATGAAGACCCGCATCAGAATATTTCATAAAGTAATTTTTTTGGGTCTTAACAGAAAAAACTATTTGGATGAAAATTGATAATTTCAATATTAAAAAAAAAATGCCGTGCCAAGATTTGTAGACAAATTTATTTCATACCCAGCTACACTTGTGGCTTAACCTTGCTTTTGAGAAGAAGATAAATTTGTAACTCAATAGGAAAGGTGCCCAACTTGCAAGCATTGAGCGCTCATTCACATTCACTGTAGATGAGTATCAATCAAATATTTAATAACCTCGAAAAAGGTGCTAAAATCGCTAGCATTGAGTGCTCAGTTCGAGATTAACTATATGGGAGTATCCATAATAGTTGAGTCCAAAGCTCTTTGCAAATATATTCATTGATTTAGGGAAGCATTACAATTTTTTTAAAAGTTAATTAATAAGACTTACGCTTTTAGGACAGCATCGTTTGGATTACTGCAGAAATTGCTTGCAAAAACCATTATAATCGATTTAGAATATCAAGAATCAAATATCGCTTGCAGGGAGTGCTTAATGTTTACATAACCAATATGCACTTAATCTTGTACAATTACAATAGGAGAAATTGCAGAGGAGCAAGATCATTCCTCACCTTATGTTTGAAGGTCTTTCTGAAATTTAGTATGACTTTTGTGAAGGAAAAACAGTAATAAAATTCCACGTCTTTAGTAAGAATGGATTAAAATGAGATGCGTATATACTTACGACATAACTCGGACCACAGGAGGCGATCACGCGTGTATCCTTGCCTATACATGTCATTTGGACATGCTATTATTTGGCTTCGGTGTTACCAATAACTGGTTACATTTACTTGACAGATGAAGTTCTGGATGAGCATACAATTTGTCAAGTATTGTAAAATTTATTTAAGGAAATACGAATTCCTCTAGTTGTATCTTACATCAAGAGCAGCCTTCAACGAACAAAAGTGTGATCAATATCTGACATTATAGAAGAAAATCGAGTAGTTGATTTAATGTCTAATATTTTGATAATATTGTATCAATAGTTATAATTTTTAAAATTGTTATTATCTGTTTATTAATGAAATGTATTGTTAGATTTAAAAAGCAGTGAATCATGTGATGCCACATCAGTGTGCCAATAAAACATGACTTAGTGCACAAGTATTGGTCTCACTCTTTTGGGTCTGTTTTGGACACCTTGAGAAAAAACATGTTGATGTGGAATCATATTTGATGATGTAACTCTGAAACTTTTAGTTATGAGCAGAGGACTTGCCAAATCAGCTGCTGTAAGAAATAGAGAGTGGTTTGAAAAATGTGATTTGAAATTTTCATGTAAGATTTTAAAAAATGTGAAATTAAAATGTTCAACTAATAGATCTTCACTCACCCTTACGAAATATTTGATTACACATTTAATTTTTTAATTTACCAGTACAATAAAATAAAATGCAGCCCATTTTTGATACGAAACCCCTACTTTGGACGATATCCTCAGGATTTTTAAGGTCAATGCCATCCGCATTCAAATTTTCGTTCTAATTTTTAGGCTATAAAAGAGAAGTCCCTCAATTTTCGCATTGAAGCTTTGATTTTGAGTACCATACGCTATATATTCAGTCACTAGAAAACAAACATTCAAATAAACCAATTTATAGATGCATTTTAAGTACTTCTCTATCCGAAGGATCTTAATGATGCAAAATGCTTATACTTTTTTTTGGGGGTAATTGTGGAGTTGTGTGGATTATAAGGCATGTTATTGTTCATGCTCAAAATCTAGAAATATGAAGAGCGTATACACTATTAAATGAAATATAACACCATTAGAATTTAAAGTATTATTGCATTCTTAACAACTAGCTCTGTACTATTCTAATATTAAAAAAACTTCACATAATATTTATTGATTTATTTATTTTGGTTATCATTAATTTTAAGAGATGAAAACACATCTAGATCAAGGAGATCTTCTACACTTACACCTTTACAAGAGATGGGAGTGTAATCATAATGAGGGTCATAAAAATTGATAAATATATTAGTACAAAGACAATTACGTACAACTGATATAATATATAAACCCAATTTATAGTCAACAATTTAGAGTGTGTTGGTCTCATACAAATTTGTAGCTGCAAACCTTGAACACATAGATATTTGACACATTTGTAGACGTATAAGCAATGCATTTTTATTATTCAGTAGGTGTAGGTACGATCCTTTGTATTTTTACTAGTATTATGTACAAATAATTTATAAAAAAATATTTGTCTTCATAACCATTGTTAATGGTTTTGTCATTGCAAAGGTCATGAGACTTACCCAACAGGTAATGACAAAATTCATTGTTGATTGGAGAACTTGTTATGAAGTTAATGATTCTCTGCATTTGAGAGGGGCAACTACCTCGTATGATAAAATTTTAATCTTTAGCATTTTAATCAGAATTATGAAAAAGGCAAATAGAAAAAATTAGAAAAGAAAAAAGAGAAATCAAACTATGGACATAAGAACACAACAAAGACTTCTAAAAAAAAATGAAAAAGCAAAAAATACTACTACATAAGCACAAGGACTCCTAAATCTTCTCTAAGCCAAAAACGAGAAATGATGCAATAAACATAAGAAGAAACTAATTAAACATTAGAATAATCAGTTTCAAAAAAAAAAAATTTAACATAAAAAAAATCAAATCTTTATAAAACCAAATTGTTCAAAGCTCCTTGATGCAGGGCAACAAACATATCCCCCTTTTTTTACAAACAAAACTCCATTTAAAAAAAAAACCTTAGAAACAAGCCAAAAATGATTTGATGTGCTGCTTATTAGTAGAAAAAAAGTTCCTTGTAGCTATCGTACCAAAATAGGTTAGCTGCAAACCACTTATACATGAGAAAAGAAATAACATTTCCTTGATCCTATTTGAAGTCATTTATCAACAATCTACCATCGATCCTAGTTGAAGTCATTCATCAACAATCTACCATCGAGCAAAAACTACATCATGTCCATTAGTCCCTTCGCTTTCCCTTGTTTTTTCCCCCTCTATCGGCAAATCTTTATCAAGGGGTCAAGTTTCAGGAATGACCTCCACCTTTTACCGCTTCCTATATTTGTTTTAGCTTCTCTCAGTGGTTAAATCTATACGTTCTACACACTTTCTAAGCTAGAAAGCTATTAGAATAGGTTTAGTTGTAAGATTCTTGAGTGCTGCATTGGACCAACATTGTGTGCACTTACTTTACAGAGGGAACTAGCACTAAATTTTGGAGGCTTGGATAATTTCAACAAGGTTCAACACATTGAAGCCATTCCCATGTTTCAATAAATAGTTGGATAGAGATTCATGAGCTTTACATCATTTATTAATTTTTTGGTGTGTTCTTTAGTGTACTTAGCCTTTCAGGTAAGTTTCAACAAGCACCCTTTATTATTTGGGCCCTTATATTAAGGTGTGTTCTTTATCTTATTTCATTTCATGCTTATATAGGTCCTATATCATTTCAAAGTTCAATGCACCTTTTCTCCCCACTTAAACATTACAAATTTCCATATAAAATATATTTTTGGAATAGGGCCCTATTATCTCACAACCCTAAAATTTGGTCCTATTTTGTCAGGACGATGGTGCCAAGCACCATTTTTTGATGCTTTTTTGGCTAAAAGTTTGGGAGCATAATATGTCAGTCTTGTTGTCTCCTAAACTATCTCCAATGCAAAAATATGATAATTCTAAGTTGCCCAAAAGGTGAATTTACTATAAAATCCCTATATAAGGCACCCCTTTTAATTCATTTCATCATCTCACATGATGTTATCATTCAAATATGAGAGCAACTATTCTTCTTTAAGAGCAGATTTGAGTTCAAGGACTAGCAAGCTACACCAAGACATCTTCAATTATGATTTGATTTCATGATGGATTTTATGATGATTTATCATGTTATTGCATCAACACATGCATGCCTTATCCTAAGAGCATTGCATCATCAATTGAAGGTATAAATTTCAATCAAACATTTCAGTTTAGATTTTTACTTCCAATTCATCGTTGTTGTAGGGTTGAGTCCTAGCTTGAGCTTTGACTAAGGCAGACCCCTATACATCCCCAAACACCATTTTTCTCCTCTTGTGTATATATTCAGGTCCATCTATAAGGCTCTCAACAAAGACTTGAAACGAAAAATTGTTCAGGACTTGGATACAAAGAACCTCTCCAAATTTAATTAAAAGTCACCTAGATAAGGGCGTTTGGGCACCACTGTCCTAGACAATGGAGTTTGGGTGTCCTTGTTCTCCCAATCCAGGCTTAAATTCAACTAGAAGTAGGCATAGGGTCTCAGGGTTTTAGATCTAGTTCAGTGCTAAAAAATTCACTAGTTGGACAGTGGTGCCTAATTGTCATTGTCCACTACATTTCAACTTAGATTTTAGACACATGCTCCCCTCTACACCCTTTCTAGATTTGGGTTTGTTATGTGATTATCAATTTCGCATTTACTTGTTTATATTATCCATTATCAACTTGGTCCTTTTTAGCTCTAGTTTTTTACATTCATTTTTCAATCATTCACATCTATTTTCATAGCTCATTTTCAACTCAATCAAGAAAAACACTGAATTCACCTTGTGCTCAATGCTTTCCTTATAAGCTTGAGGTTGAGTTGATTGAGTTCATTCTCCTTCTAAGTGTGACTGTTGTGAAATGGGTTTAATTCCTAGTTTGCATGCATAAACTAGAGAATTCTATTTTCAGTGCAGTACTTTTCGGTGAACCCGACTCTTCTTACACTTCCATATTTCTAATTTTAGTTTCAGATCTGATTTTTGTATGTAATTCTCATATTTCTATTCATTAATTTATCACTATATAATTTTATTTGTGAAAAAATCATAAAAATTGCACATTGTTATCTCTTTTATCATGTATTTTGCATATGATATCATTTGAAAAAGCAAATCGTTTTCATTGTGTTTCCATTTAGTTAGCCTCATGATGCATATATTTCATAGATGTGATAGTGGTTTAGCCTCCCTCATGTCACTCTATCCCTCTCCTAAAGATCCTCCTACCCATGAGGACACTTTGGTGCAAGAAGAGAGAACCAACACTTAATTTAAAACTCTCCCTCCTAAGGATAAAGTTTTGGAGAATTATGTTGATCTTTCTCCTAAAATGCACCTCTTGCATGTAGATATCTTAGAGCAAGAGGATGATATCATAAATACCTTAATGCAACTTTACCTTCCATACATGGTATGTCTCCTAAAGATGAAGCATTGATGGATATTGCTAATCCTTCTCCCAAAGTTTGTCCTACCCATAAAGATACCTTGGAGCATGAGGATGAAATCATTGGCACTTTCCTTGATGCTCTCCCTTCTAAAGATAAATCCTCGGAAAACAACGAGCTTAATCAAATTAATGCCATTAAATTTTCTAGTCTCGTGAAGGCTAAATTTGGTCAACATGCCACTTAACCTCAAAAATAACTTGTGATTAATTCTAAGATACCAAAGAGACCTCCTAAGTATTTCTTAAGAGTTGTAATACATATATGAGACAAGTGATATTAAAAGGAAATTGACTCAAAAATATGGCCTCTAAGTGCCTCACATATATAACACTTGAAAGAACAAGCAAGATCCTAATGTTCTTCTCACTTGCCTTCCCCCTTCCCCCTTCCCCTCATATTCCACAATATTTTGGTAGGGAACCTAATCTTGTTGAACAAATTCATGCTACCTCAGCTAAGATCTCCCTTTGGGACTTGATTCAAATTTCACCTTTGTGACATGGGTCAATCCAAGAAGCCTTACAAAAGGTCATTTCTCCTCCTGCTATATCAAACAATATTACATTCTCACAAGATGAATTGCCTTCTTTAGAGGTTGAAAATAGAAATGATCCCCTTATGATCACACTTTGCATTCATGAACATAAGATAAGATGCACCTTAATTGATAAAGGGTCAAGCCATAATATTTGTCGCGTTGACTTATTCGATAAGATAAATTGGGATTATTATTCCATTCAACTTGATTCTCTCTATATTTGTGGCTTTGATAATGTTGCTAGAGAGTCACTTGGTATAGTCACATTACCTATCAATGTAGGACCCATGAATTTATGTACTCCTATCCATCTCATGCCAATGATCTTAATTATAATAGTCTTCTAAGTAGATTGTGAATTCATGATATGAATGTAATCCCTTCTACTCTTCATTGTAAAATCAAATTCATGCATAACAATGAAATCCACACAATCAAGGTTGCTCCTAATCCTTATGATGATGTTCAAGATGAAGTAGGATGTACATCTCCCTTTCACACTATGATTCCCTTAACAACATAGTCTCCTATCAATAATGCTTTGTTAGAAAAGAATTGGGGTCCATTAGAATTTACATTTAATGGATATAAGGTCCCTTAATCCAAGTATGAAGCATCAAAGAAGCCTTATGTGTCATTTGCTCAACATTATTCTAATTCTATTCCAACCTCTTCTTCCAACACATGCCTTGATGATGATTGGGAATATTTAGACTTTGAATCTAATAATGAACCCTCTCATCTAAGCATTTCACACCTACATTTGATTCTAATATGGATGCAATGGAAATGATTTAGGATGTGTGCAACAAATTTTTGAGGCTCTTGAGAAATTTCATCACATTCTTCTAAAGAGGGTTTAGGTTTCCAACCTCCTCCTTTGTCAACATCCCCCCCCCATTGTCTAGTGCATCTATAACTTCTTACAACTTTTCATCACAACAAGAGAGTATTTTGTATGAACTTCTTAAAGCTAACCTAATTATTATCCATTTGAAAAGTCAAAGAAAGAATCATAAACAAAATCAACACAATCCTTCTTTTTGCAAGTATCATCAAATGCATGGCCGTTCCACCAATGAATTTCATGACTTGGAGACTAAAATTCAAAAACTTATTGTAAGTAGTAACATTCAAATGGTAGATGACAATGAGTTGTTCTCTCATATTATTTCCTCTACATAACATTTCAACTCCCATTATGTTGCTCCTCACTATATGATATTGCTAGCTTACCTTTTGGGGGCTCATTCTCATTCATGGTGGTACAATTTCAGGTGCAATCATACTTTTGTAGCAACATAACAACCTAGTTATTCTTGTATCCATGCTTGGGGTCCAAGAATAATTTTCAATCATTTCTCCTTTCCAAGGATCCACTTTTCTTTTGTTGAGTTACATCTTTCATAACTTGATGTGCTTTCTTGTATAGAATTGTTTGTCCATCATGCAAATACTCTCTTTTCTTGGATGTGTGTTCCTTGGCTGGGACCTTTTCCTTTCTTGAAACAATATGTATTTTTATTAATGATCTCTCTTTAGTGATATAAAGTATGTAATCCATCACTGAGAATCCACTTTTCCTAGCAATAGGGAAGGTGTTCATTCTTGGTCTCCTTCCCTCTTGAAGATGTTATCTTTGTTAACAATCTCCTCTTGGAGGTAGATATCTTTATCCAAAGACCTCTTCGTCTTTTCTCAATCATGCATCCATGAAAAGGATCCTTTTATACTTGTTGCCGGATATCTTCTTTACAATTCTCTATTCTTCACTTAAAGAAACAGATCTTGTACAAGGATATTTCTTCCTAGCTTGGAATGCATGCTTTTTTGCTTAAAGGGGTATCTCCTTGGTGTTGAAGATGCATATCCTTGATTTCTATCTACCTTAAGATATCAACGTAGGACTAGTCATTCCTTCCATACCATATCCCCTTCAAAATGGACTCCCATCCTATTTTAAAAATTTAAAAGTATCCCATTGGTAAAAATATTTGTCAAAGCATTCATTATCAAGGCAAAGGGTTAGGAATCCATGACCAAGGTATATTAGAACCCCTCATATAAGAGAAAATTCAAATTATCATGGCCTTAGCTATATAACTCACACTCAAGATGCTGGTATCCCTGCTAAAGCCCACATCCACCCATCTAAGTGCATACATGCACATTCCCCATCCTCCAAATCTATGTTGGGTTTTCATATCCAAACACCAAAGCCTTCATCCTTTCCACACATATTAGGTCCTTATATCCCTCCATCCACTATCCATGTCACTCCCACCTCATAATCTAGCTACCCTATTGTGAATCAAAATCACAAAGGAGCACATCCTTGAGAACATTCCAACCATGTGCCTACATCAACCCATGAAAAATCCCTTCATATCATTCCTATCCATCCATGAATCTCATTGGTCTTGGAAGAAATTTGGATGCCAAACATAAAATATATGTATCCACAAATCTGCATATATCCAAAGATCAACACATCCCATTTAAAAGACATGTAAAATCAAAGCAAAATATGATCCAAAAGAAAAAAGAACAATTCAAAAGGCCATAAATTTCATTAAGGAAAAACAAAAATCCAAAACTATGTGGATTCCTAAGTTGCTCATAGAAGCAATACATTCCAAAGAACCACAAAGGAAAGAGAAATAAAAAAATATGTGGATTCTCAAGTCACTCACAAAAGAACTGCATCCTAAAGAAAAATCAAAATTGGCATCCAAACTTATTATTCACAAGGCTTCCTTCATTTCTCCATCTAAACATCTCTTGCCTTTCAAATGCATTTTGAGTTTCTATGTCACAAAATTCAATATCTTAAATCCTCCATCACCCCCTTCATCCACTTTGGGTCCTTATGTCCAAAAATCTACATTTACTACTCCATGAAAATCTCAAAACCAAAAACCACTTATCCTTCATTACTCCACCACCCCTCAAGGTGTGTGACAATGTTGATCTTAAAAATGTTTCCATCCACCCAAACACAAATCTTCCAACATATTATCCATTATCCAACACCTATTTTTCATCCTTCCATCCTTCCCATCTAATCGTTTGCATAAATTCTTTCCCTATTCCATCTCCCTTTATTATCATCCTACCAACATGTTTGAGCATACCTTTAATAACAATGATCCATGGTAGCACTTCTTTCAATGGTACCATCCAAAGAACGGGATGTTGAGTCATTCCACCATTGCCTATCATGCATCCTTTTCCACCTTTGATCTTGACAAGGCTAAGGATCTTCATATGCATCATGCATCCTATTGCTTCACCTTATCCACACCCTTCAGTCTGTATCTCCTATCTTATCCATTTCTTACTTACATAATCTATTATCACCTTTGATCTTGATTACCCTATCTTTATCCTATCCAAATCCATCCCTTGATCTTGATTGAAACTAAGGACATAAAATGTAAAACATGTTCTTAGAAATCTTTCGACAGATCCATTCCTTTGGACCACATGCCATTCAATGCACCAAGCCACCACCTTACATTGCCAAACAAATTATTAGCATGGATACACATGTTGTCCCAACATGAGATAGTCCTAGGAAATTATATCAACTCTGATACCATAATAAGTCATCTTCATCCTTCACATATCTATTTCCATCTCACCAGTTCATTCATCCATTAGTAATGTTCTATGCCTTTCTAGATGTTGGGGGCAAATAAATATATCTTGCTTGAAAATAAATCTTAATATATGTCTTTTACATTAATCAGTGATCCATAAATATTTCAAAAAGTCAAAAGAATCAAATAAAAAATCATAAAAAATCCAAAAACATTAAAAAATATTAGAATTTAAAAAAAAAAAATCCTATAAATCGAAAACAATAAAAAACCTTTCAAAATCCAAAAAACAAACATCTCAGAATAAAAAATCAAAAACACTTTCAAAAATCCAAAAACATCATAAAAAGTTTTTAAAAAAAAGACAACATCAAGTAACCCTAGAAAAACCTAAAAAAACAAAACAAAAAACAAAACACAAAAAAAATCCATTAAATCACGATCCATAGTAAGCTATAGCCTTGCTGAGACAAACTTTGAGAAAACACAACCAAAACATCAACAAAACATTGAGTGTAACAAATCTTGCATCAACAAACAAACCACCAAGCTAGCCTACAACCTAATTGATCAACTGCTTATTGGTTTTAAACATCCTTATCAAGCAATGTGCCTTTATAGATACATCGTCCTAGAACAAGCACCCTATCAGATATCATGCCCTAATGGATACATCTTTCCTACAACTGACATCTTATCAAACAATCATCCTATCAAGAAACACTTATCTTTGGCAGCAAGTTCTAAATGGATATTGACTCGTTTGGTCAAGTAGGTCTGATCTTTTATTGATTTATCTTAGGTCATGTTCCTTTTCTACTTGAGGATATCCACAAGTGGTTAGAGGAGTGAGGATGGATCATGATTTTTATCTTGGATTTTTGTTTACAATTTGTCTTGATAATATTGCTAGGGCAACTAAGTTCCTTGTGTGTGATTGGGGTTCCATTTGGCTTAATCAAAACATCCTATTCAATTCAAAGGTCATGCAACACTTTCTTGCATAAGGATTAACATGCCATGTGGTTACTTCCTTATATATTACGATAGGGAACTATTATTACTAGTATGAGCCCAAGCATTCCTTATCTGCATTATGTCTATCTACTCAAAGGGATAGTCCTCACCTTGGTTTTTCTATACCTTGGTGCGATATATCCATTTGTCACATAATAAGGCTCAATGATGATATTGTTGTACATTGATGAAAGCACTATACACTCTCAAAAGACTGTTTCCTATCAATTCATTAATCCAATCAATCTCATACTATATATTCTATTTGATCAATCACGCTTATCTACATATGATATTTATCAACTCTTCTCTATTATCAACTAACATTCTTCACATCTTACTAATCATTCGTCTCTTTCATCATATTTCATTTTCCATCTAACATTCTTCTTCTTCTTCTTTTGAGAGATCATTCATCCCTTTCATGCACAAACAATCTCTCGAGAGGCATCCTACATCCATTCCTCGATATGGTGGGGCAAAATTTTAATGATTTTTCTTTGAAGCAACACTCAAAATCACATTGTGTCAAAGAGGGGCAAAATGTAGACACCTAAAATTGTCCCACGCCCGCAAAGGTCAATTTCACTAATTATTCCTCATTAATTAAATAATTTTAATTATTTAATTAATTTAACTTTATTCTTCTATGTTCAAATTCAAAAGTCAAGTTTTCTTAAACATTCCCATAATTGAATAATTTTTAATTATTTTGTTATTTAATTTTCCCCTAATATTAATTAAATAATTTAATTAATCCCCTTCACATACTATAATTAATTAATATTTATTGTTTAATTAAATACATTTTTATTATCTTCCCATAATCAAATTATTATTCCAAATTAATTAAATAACTAATTATGTCCTCACAATTAAATAAATTTCTTAATCTATTTAATTTCTCACGTGTCAAATTTCAATTTTCTCCTAAATAAATAAAATGATAATTTAATTTATTTTCCTACAACACATTTTAAATGGCTAATTATCCTCCCCTCTCTAATTGCCACTAACTTTTAGTTCCACTAGTCACTTGTCTCCCCTAACTTATCAATCACCTTTTTCCGACTAGTTAGTCAATCCAGCTTTATCGAAATCACTTTTTTTTGACTAACTCATCTATCCACCAACTCAATCTATCAAATGAGTTTACTCGCCAATCAATCTCAATCATGTGAGTGATCATATCTCAATCAACTTGTCTCAATGATCCTCCACCATTGATCTTTTTGTTGAACTCTCAATCTTAATTGTCGATTCGAATCTAAAAGTCAATCCTCTTTCTGAATCATCAACAACCATAGTCTTTGAATTCTTGTGCTATCACGTTATAGGAAAGGTGCTATGATTTTCAGAACCACCATACATGACACGAGAAGGAGAAGAGCAATGGAGGCACTTGCATGGTTTCAAAATTTCAGTTTGCATTTGGTTATTTCATTTATGCTTTTTGTTGAATTTGATTTTCTTCCCCTATTGTTTATTGTATTTGATAATTTGTAATAGTTTAGAGTTTGTGGTTGCTTATTAATCTATTACAATGTGTTCCTCAAAATTTAGTGCAAACACCCTCTATCTCTCCATCCATGTATCATTACCCACCTCTCTATCTCCCCATCCAAGTCTCTCACCTATCCCTCCTTACCCCCTCACCTTTTACAAACTATCTCCTTCTCTTCTATCTTTCTCCTCACTTATCTATCTCATAATTTACTACGCCCTTCACTCCATATATGTCTACCTCTCCCTCCATTCCTTCTTAGTACTATTTCTCTCTCTTTATTCTTTTGTCTCTCCTCTTCTCCATCCCTTCCCTCTCTAGGTCATTATCTCTCCCTCCACATTATATGGTATAGGGATTAGAGTATACAAAATTTTAAGGCTATAGGTTTTAGGGAATGGGATGGAGGGAGTGAGAGATGAAGGGAAGGAGGGGATAGAGAGGTGAGGGAATCAAGAGAAGAGAATGGGAGAGTTCATAAAGGGAGAGTGGTAAGAGGGGAGGTTGAGAGAGGTGAAGATGGAAGGAGAAAACTATAGAGGGGATAGATAGAGAGGTGGGAGACCTAAAGGGGTAAAGATAGGTGAGAGACCTAGATGTGGAGAAAGAGGGGTGAGATAGATAGAGGGGGATAAAAGAGGAGATAAGCAATGACCTAGAGAGGGGAGGGAGAGAAATGAATAAAGAGAAAGAGAGGGCTAACAAGGGAGGGAGGGAGAGGTAGACAAGGGGTGAGTGGAGAAAGGGGAAAGGTAAAGAGGTAAGAGAGGGAGAGAATACGAGTCGATCGGTAAAGGAGAGAGAGATGGGCATAAGGAGGGAGAGGGGAAGAAAGGGAAGGAGAAGAGAAGAGACAATAGAGATAGATAATATGATTCAATGGGTAAGGGAGAGAGAGATGGGGGTAAGGAGGGAGGGGAATATAGAGAGGGATAAATGAAGAAAGGGATGGAGAGCCCTAAAGAGGAGAGAGAGAGGAGATAGAGGGAGGGGGAGATAGAGGGAGGTATCAACATAGGTAATACCAGAAACCTATACACTAAACCTTGTCGCATCAATCTTGTACCCTAAACCCTACCTTCAACCCTAAGACCTATACCCTCAACCCTATTCCATAAACCATATATCCTATACTCTATTCTAGAAAAATATATACCCCAACAAATATATGTACCCTATACTCTATACCATATAAAGAAGAGGGAGAGGTAATGACCTAGAAAGGGGAGAGAGAGATAAGATGAGAGACAAAAGAACAAAGATATATGAGTAAGAAGGGATGGAGGGAGAATTAGACATGTAGGGAGTGAGGGACCTACAGAAGGAGGGGAGACAAAGGTCAAGGGAGAGAGAGAAAAGAATAAGAGATTTCATAATTAGAGATGGGTAAGGGGGACAAAGAAAGAGGTGGAGAAGGAGGGAGAGAACTTGGGAGC
Organism: Cryptomeria japonica; assembly: GCF_030272615.1. Taxonomy (NCBI): domain Eukaryota; kingdom Viridiplantae; phylum Streptophyta; class Pinopsida; order Cupressales; family Cupressaceae; genus Cryptomeria; species Cryptomeria japonica. The sequence goes on along the minus strand of NC_081409.1, from coordinate 321,685,099 downwards.
ATATATATAGAGAGGTGAGATCTTTAGAGTGGGAGAGATAGATGAGAGACCTAGATGGGGAGAGAGAGGGGTGAGATAGGTAGAGGGGGATAGAAAGAGGTGGGTAATAAGAAATGGTTGGAGAGAGAGAGAGAGAGGGAGAGGTAGAGATAGAGGGAAGTATTAATATGTGTGATACCCTCAACCCTATGTACCCTAAACCATGCACTTTCAATCTTGTACCCTAAATATTATACCAACATCCTCAACCCTAAACCCTAAACCCTCAACCCCCAACAATATATCCTACACCCTATTCCCTAAACTCTACACAAGGGAGGAAAATACATGATCAAAAGAATAGAGGGAGAGAGAAAATAAGAGAAAGAAGAGAAAAAAGAAAGAGAGGGCTAAGAAAGGAGGGAGGCAAAGGAAGACAAGGAGTGGCCGAGAGACCTAGAGTAGAGAGAGGAGTTCACAAGGAGAGAAAGAAGGATAAGGAAGTAGGGAGAGGTGGAAAGGGAGAGAAAGAACTAGATAGGGGAGAGATATAAAGGTGAGAGACCTAGATCTTGGAGAGAGAGGGGTAAGAGACCTAGGGGTAGAGATAGTGTGATAGGGATAGAGGGGGGGAGAGATTGGGTAATGAGATAGGAAGAGAGGTAATGAGGTAATGAGGTAAAGAGGGATTGAGGGAGATAACTAATTTGGGAGGGATATGCAGTTATCAATAGAATGGAGAGAGAGGGGAGAGAAACAATAAAAGGGAGAGAGAAGAAAAAAGGAGGGAGACAAAGATAGAGATAGGGGTAAAGAGGGAAGACGAGGTGGAGAGGGTGGGAGAGATCTAGAGAGGAGAGAGGTGAGAGAGAGACGAGAGGGAGAGAGATAGGTCTAGAGTTTTAGGGACATAAAGAGAGTGAGATAGAGAGAGAAAGAGAATGTTGATAAGAGCATATTGACTACTGAATTTTTTTGTCTGAAAATTTGTATGATCTTCTAAAACCTAGAATCTACATTATAACTCCTAGAGATCCGTAACCACTCTCAAACACCTTGCCAATATATACATAATATATAACTTTGAATATAAGATTTATGATTAAATGTTATATTTTATGTATATATTACACTAATGAAGAGAGAGAGGGAGAGAGAGAGAGATGGAGAAATTGCTAATGCACTACATTTAGCACTAGCCAAATCAAAAAATTCATTTTTTCAAATTTGAATAGTGCCAAATTTGCCACTTGCCAAGTGTAAAAAATACATTTTTCTAAATGGTTGCACTAGGAAACACCAAGCCTTTGTCTTGGATTTTCTTTGGGCATCCAACCTAAAGGTTCAAATGACCATTTTAGGCTTGAGACATGTTTATTTGAAAATATGAAAGAATTACTCACATTTTTGGTTGTTCTCTCCATCAAGTTTGCACGTGTTTCAGTGTAAACAAAAATAAACACCATGATGATGCTAATATTTCTCTTAGTTATCCAAACATATTATTTTTTTCACGTTTTGATTGTGTTAAGGTTTTCATCCAGGAGCTAATTTCTTTTGTTAGGGTGACCACTTTTATCAAAAACCAACATGTGCTATTTTGGGCATGTATTTTTACTTCTTTATTGAATTTTGAAACAAATTACATTATTAGAAACTAGAATCCATTCTACTCATATTGAAAAAAAAATGGTTTTCGATTAGTTTTTAAAAGTTTTAGGGGGGAGCACACTCAAATTTCTATATTTTAGGATGTGTCCACTTCAACATTAGTAAAAAGACAAATATTCATCAAAAGATTAGCAAAATAATATAGCATAAACTACATGGTGTTAGGTAATTTCTCATTAGAGTGATTTTAGAAATTATAAAATAAGTTGACATTTAGAGGGAGCACACTAGATGCTATGTTATATTTTTTTTGAAATAAAATAGGACCACTTTGTGTGCTCCCCCTTTATGAAACTCTTAATCTCCACCACATTAAAAAAAAATAGTAGAACTTAGAATATAGATTCAGAGCACAACTCTTGTTATTGTTCAATCTTCAAATTTTGAGTGTAACTATATTTATTTTCTCATTGAGGTTTAGATTTTTCTGATTTCAGAAGAAAAAGTGACATATTAAGACCCCTTTTTGGGTCCCCTATCTTGGTGCACTTATCTATACACCATGTGTCATTTATTGTTGTCGACTGTTGTTATCAAGAAGTTATCTATAGATCGTGATTTTGTGGACATCTTTACAGTGATATTAAGTTCTCATCTAAATATATTAGCATTTCTTTGGGTGAGCTAGTAGCTAAGGTTTTTTATCCTACCATGTTTCTCCTTCCTAGGCTTCCTCTTTCTAAATAAAATATAGTTGTTTGCATTGTATAGGTTCTTCCTTCATTTTTTTGCAAATACATGCAGTTTTTGTAGCTCTATAATTATACTTAGGCTCTAAGCCTTGCATTAATAAGAGCTTACATAGTTTACCTCTTCTCACATCTTTCATGTTGTGCAAACATTATACCTTTAGGGTTTCCTGCTATTTTTCATTTTTGCACATGTATGTTCTATGCTATATGTTTGTACAAGGGCCATTCACGAATAATCTTTTCCTTCTAGTACCTATTTAATCCCATACCCTCATATTTTCTTATATAAGTCTTAAAATATAAAACTATGTGAATCTCCTTGATAGCTTCATTGGTGTTGGTAAGAGACACTATTCTAGTGAAGATTGATGCATCAGGGATGCTTAGGAGTTGTCATTGATGGAAACCTGGTTCAGAATTCACATCCGGTGTACATAGATTTGATTTACCAAAAGTCATATTGTTCATAAGGCATAAGTTTGGAAGGTGGAACACAATAACTGGTAGAGAATGTGTACAATATGCATATCTTGATTTTGATTATGTAATTTTGGTTGCGGTGATTAAGGCAGATGATTCAAGGTTTAAGGAAGATTATTATGTAATCTTGATATCCAGTGTTGATTAATGAGCAAGATTGAAGGTTTGGTATCCGGTAATTCAGTTAGAGCAGAGCTATTTTGGTGTAACGTGTGATGTGGAATTGTTGGGTTGATTTCGGTGAATGGTTTCATGTTAGAGGTGATTGGGCTGATTTGCGTGAAGCTTGTTTGGGTCCGCATATGGATTTGTGGACGGATTGATCCGACTTAAGGTTACATGTTTCATGTTGCATGTTATGCGATTTTTGGAAGCTGACATGGTAAATGATTCATTTTGTTGATGCAGATATATAAGACCAATTCATTTGAGCATTTTAAAGTATGAGAAGAGTGTGAGAAGTCTTTATGAGCGAATATGCGAAGGTTGGTGAATGTGATTGAAGATTTTGGTGCTCCGATGTACGAAAATGGAGGAAAACAAAGTAGCGAGACAAAACAGTTGTAGAAGTTAATTTGAGCCTAATCGGAACTTCTTTTTGGAATATGTAGATGTTACACTTCAGTTCATTCATTATTGTAATCAATTGTAATCGCCTATAAGGCAGTGATCCTTCCTCCAAGTTGTAGCTTTTTTGTATTTGAGTAGTGAGCTCTAGGCAATGTGCTTGAATGAAAGTGCATTCCCCTTATGTAATATTATCATACTTCTGGCCATAGTATAATAATATTGTGGGTTCAAATCCCACTGTGGTTTTTCCCTTTTTGGGTTTCCATGTAAAATTCTTGGTGTTATGGTTGTGTGGTTGTTTGCTTTATGTTTCTGCACTTTACTTTCATTCTTATGCATCTAGTGGTTTAAGAATCAGCTTAACAAATTTATAAATTATAAAACACTGATTCACCCCCCTCTCAGTGTTCATTGATTCCAACAATTGGTATTAGAGCGTAGTTCCTTAGAAGAAGCCTAACAACTTGAGTTAGATCCAAAAGATTGAATCAATGGACTCCGGTTTGTAGAAGCAGCTTACTATGGCACTTGAAGATCTTGATGCAGCTATGAAAGAGAAGAGCAGCCCGAGGAGAAGTATTGAAGTAGCTGAAAATTTCATTGAATCTCTAAAGGAACAAGTCAATACATCAAGAGAAAAGAGAAAGGAACCGATGGGTAAACTTAAGGAGAAAGAAGAAAAAAGCATTGACAATCAAGCCCTACAAGACAAGACAAATGAATGTGAGAAGTTTGCTAGAGAGAATGTAGTCCTGAAGAATGAGATGCAATCCATTGTGATGAAGCTGACAAAGGAGATTGAAGACAGGAAGAATAATGAAGAAAATTTGACTCAGTCATTGAAGGACATATCTGATGAATGTTGCCGGTTGAACTATGAGAATGATCAGTTGAAACTTGAATTGGTGCAATGCAAGAATGATGGACAAGAACTTGAAAGGCAGATCATAACTTTGAGAGATGAGCTTTCTATTGCTAATGAATACAAGGAAAAATTCAAAGCTAGCTCAGCCCGGTTAGAGACATGGGAAAGACATGCGAGGACTTGGATATGAGAAAGGATAATCCTCCGGTTTTGGACAAAGCAATCATCAAGAGAACAATAAATATCTGATAAGACAACCTAATGCCTATAAATTCAATGGTAAATGCTTTGTTTGGGGTAAATTTGATCATATGGCAAGTCAGTGCAGAAATAAGATGAATAATGGGATGATGAATAATGTGATGAATAATGGTCCTACCTTTACCGGTCAATGTTTCACATGCAACAACTTTGGTCATATAAGTCAAACATGTGAAAAGAAGTGATGAATAATTTCTAGAATAAGAGATGCTATGCTTGTGGAATGTTTGGAAATGTTTCTAGATAATTTAGGATGAGATCAAATCAAATGAACTTCAGGCCTATGCAAGGAAATGTTGTTTGCCATGCATGCCACAAATCCGGTCACATTGAAAAGTATTGGAGAAACAAGAATGTAAGCAAGAATGCTTCGGTAGATAAGAACATATCAAATGAAAAGAGGAAAGAAAATATTGATTAAGTTAGAGAGTAGCATAAGAAGATGTGGGTTAAGAAGGACGATTCAAATGTTCAGAATGGCTCCACACTTGATTCTGGTGTTGGAACCTCATCCGGTAACTAAGGCTAAAGGCCTTAGGGGGAAGCTTTTCATGCAGATCCTCAAAACCCCCTTTCAGGAGGTCTGTAACCGGTCGAGGATGGTTGCAGAAGATGGAGATTAGCTGTGCAATTGATATCTAGAGATTTCATGCCTATCTGAGTATCCGGTGATGAATTCTTGAAGAAGTAGGGTATCTAGAAAACCTTTAGGGTTGTGCATTTATTACAACTTAAAGTTAGGTTTTCGGTGGATAAAAAGACATTTCAATCATTCATTCTTCACATTGCAAACAAAGAGAAAGAGCAGAAGAGAAAGGAGAATGAGATTGAGCAGTGATAACTGAGCTTGAAGTGATCAACCAACGATTCCTATCATCCAGTTGAATTTGAGAAGCTATTTATTTGCGCTTGAACTATTTTTCATACCATAATTTCAAAATGGCATCTGTATCTGGTGTTGCAACTCTGTTGGTAGTTGAGATTATTTAGAGAGCGAGGCCCGTGTTTAATAGACATCCATTCAAATCTGTTGAAGATGATCCTGAAGGTACATTTTCCTCTGTCTCATATGACGTGCTGCATAATGAAGATATTCAGACATATATAGCCACTGTAACATTGAGGATCTTGGGAATGTGAACATGCTATCACTTTATACCAAGCACATGATGGATGGAATGGGGAATCTGAATCCTGAGTTCAAATCATTGCAAGAAAAGGGTTTTATCGAGTTTGTTTATTTTCTGGTGTTCGATGAACCCGAATGGGTCAGATATATCATAAGTCGAATACACGATGAGTTTGTATGGCTGGACCAACCTCACAAGCTCACGAAGCAAGCTATTCAAGTTGTAACCTATTTGAATGCAACTGGTGAGATCCCCGATCTAAGAAAAGTTTAGAACACAACTGTGAATGTGGTTACTGGATCACAACATGATAGTCGGTTGATGACAATCAGCGATATCATTGAACATGATGTAAGATTTGCCTCAATGTTGACGGGTTATAAGGTGTACCAGTCTAGTAGACATAACTCAGTATCCAGTACTGCTATATTTGTATCTTATCAAATGCCGAAGGAAGACAAAAGGCATGATCTCTTTGGAGTGATTCTTAGTGAGATAATGAGAAACCTAAAGAAGATAAAACAAGATAAGAAACACGTTTTCAAATTTGGTTCTTTGATTTTTTGTTTGGCACTTTATTTCTTGAATGAAATTCCCGGTATTGGAAAGGCTCAATGGGCTTATGATAAATTGGTGGCAATCCAAATCAATGAAGGTTTGCCGGGATTGGGTGGTATTGTAGCTCAAAAATCTACTTTATGGGGTTACTTTAAATCATTCCAAGCAATGATGCAGAGCAAAGAAAGGATTCCTAAATATATTGTTGAGAAATATGAGAAAACAATTTGCTTCATGGTAGACAAGGATCAATGTCATATGGAGGTAGATGAGCCTAGAACCATTTGGATCATGCCCATGGGGTATGAGGTGGATGCAAATACACTTGATGCATATGCTCAACACTTGTTGAGTAAGCCGGTGGATGAGAAAGAAGAGAGGTTTAGTACATACAAAGAGAAGGATCTTGACTTGCATAAGAAATTTACTGAGCCAACAAGGAAGAGGAAAGTCAAAAAGTAAGTTGAGGAGCTTGCTAAGCAAATGGGTATATCAAAAGAAGCTATGCAAAGGGCAAGGGAGAAAAATATACAGAAGGAGGAAGACATGGTAAAACCTAAGAAATCTAAACCAGTCTCCACTCCACCCAAACAATCAAAGCCCAAACAGTCCTAGTCTATACCTACCTCTGGTGTTCAAAAGCCTAATCCTCCACCGAAGCCACAAGCAAAGTAATCTGATGGAGTCCATCTGCCCAAGAAACCAAGAGCTGAAGCTGAGCCATCCGGTAGAGCCAGAGCGAGCAAGAAGAAGAAGTCAGAATTGGATGAAGCTCTAAAATCTGGCAAAGTTGAAGGTACATATGAAGTTGTGCCCCCAATAACTTTGAAATAAATAATTGATGAAGTGCTTAAGGATGGTAATTTGAATAATGTGCCTGTATACTATGAAAACTTTGATGATAAAGATCAAAGAGCTATAGTGGAAGTAGTTGTTTAGTACATGGATATTAATGGTAAAGCATTAATAGAATTGTCATCCATGATACCCAATAGCCTATATGACATTTTGGATGCAAGGAGGTATACATCAAGTTTAGAGGATGAAAGGATAAAGGAGTATGTATTAGTGAACTTATCCTTTGTCATTTCTAAAGATGAAGTTGTTAGATTGTTAAAGCTTGCAAAGGAAAGATTCCGAAGCAAGAAGAGAGCCAATAAAATTATTCTTGGAAAAATAGATGAAGTAACTAAAGAGATTAAGACAATTTTGAGACAATTTTTGATAGATCACAAAATTGATATAAATCTGACACGATGATACTCAATTAGAAGAGCAATCACATGACACATCTATTCCAGAAGTGCATGCAACCATTCTTGATGTGCAAAAAGATAAATCATCTGAGAAAGATATTTCGATAGAGCAGACCAAGGTGCATACAAAAGTTGATGATGTTAATGCTAAAGATGATAACTCCGATGAAGCTGTAGAGGATCCTCCGGTGATAGAAGTTGTTTTAGAGAAGGTAGCCGAGGAGACAAATTATGGTGAGAAGGGTGAAAAGGATACGAGTGCAGAGATGGCAACAAAGGAGAAAGGAGAGGAGAAGGATGATCAGGTTCCGGTGACAGTGACAAGAGACACTGTTACTGACAAAGGAAAACAAGTTGCTACTGATTCAGATGATTTTGGTCAAGGGCCTATTGATCTCAGTTCCTTATCTCCGATTCAAGCATTAAAGTTAGCAACTCTTGCACAAGCTAAAGCCAGTGAGGACTTACTCAAGTCCCATGCCATAGATAAATAGTTAATAACTTTGGCAACAAAGGTATTTGAGAAAATTTTGCCATCTTTTAAACCAGACTCATCTGATAATCCATTCGATAAGCTTTATAGTATGTTGAATGCTATAGAATCTCATTTTGAGTCCTTGGAGAAGGTGACATATACTAGAGTTTTGAATCTGTTTAATGCTATTAGATTGAAAACATTTTTTAAGATGATTGAGAGTGATAGGGTAAGCTTAATAATTGCTATGAAGGGTATTCAAGATGCATTAGATGAAGGTGGTCAAATATACAAGTCATTTTTAATTTTTCCAAATTTTACTATAGACATTGACAAGAAAATAAAAGAATATGAAGGCCAACTTGCTAGCATATCTCAGTCATATGCACCCCAATCAGTCCTGGCTAACATTTTTGATCCACAAGTTTTGAACATATTGAATAAGATTAAGAGTCTAAACCAGGAGAAGGACATAATTTTGGGTAGAGTAGGAGAAGTGAGGAGTCTTATCATAGATAGATTCTCTGATGAGCAGTATGCAAGATGCTAAGGATTCTTTGAATAAGAGTGTTCCGACAGATAGAATAGGAGCTGAGATGCACACTTATCTCTTTAGTGGGATGATCAACATTTTGGAGAGTTTGAAGAAGGCATGGGATAATCAATTACTATCCCTAAGGACAATTTTTGCAGATATTTTCAAATTTTTGTAAGCAACTGTACATATCCTTGTATATAAGTTTTGGTGAATTCCTATCTTTGGCATTGTTGTCGAAGGGGGAGAGAGAAGAGTGAAAAATGGTGCAAATTATCAAGGGAAGCTTGTAGATTCTTGGAGAGTTTGAAATTTTAAAATATTGGAGTTTTGCAGTCTTGAGTGTACAGTTCATTTTTCACAGTGTTGCCATCAATGCCAAAGGGGGAGATTGTTGGCAAGAGACACTATTTTGGTGAAGATCGATGCATGAGAGATTCTTAGGAGTTGTCATTGATGACGATCCCGTTCAAAAATCACATCCGGTGTACATAGATTTGATTTACTGGAAGTCATATTGTTCATAAGGCATAAGTCTAGAAGGTGGAACACAGTAATCGGTAGAGCATGTGTACAATGTGCATATCTTGATTTTGATTGTGTAATTTTGGTTGCGGTGATTAAGGCAGATAAGTCATGGTTTGAGGTAGATTATTTCGTAATCTTGATATTTGGTGTTGATTAATGAGAAATATTGAAGGTCCGGTATCCGATAATTCAGTTAGAGCATAGCTATTTTGGTATAATGTATGATACAAAATTGTTGGGTTGATTTTGGTGATTGGTTTCGTGTTAGAGGTGATTGGGCCGACTTGCGTGAATCTTGTTTGGGTATGCCTATGGATTTGTGGAAAGATTGAGCCGACTTAAGGTTACACGTTTCATGTTGCGTGTTATGCGGTTTTTGGAAGCCGACATGGTAAATGATTCATTTTGTTGATGCATATATATAAGACCGATTCATTTAAGCATTTTGAGGTATGAGAATAGTGTGAAAAGTCTTTATGAGAGAATATGTGAAGGTTGGTGAATGTGATTGAAGATTTTGGTGCTCCGATGTATGATAGTGCAGGAAAAAAGAGCAAAGAGACAGAACAATTGCAAAAGCTAATCTGAGCCTAACCAGAACTACTTTTTGGCATATGTAGATGATACACTTTAGTTCATTCATTATTGTAATAAATTGTAATCACCTATAAGGTAGTGAGGCTTCCTCCAGGTTGTAGCCTTTTTGTATTTGAGCAGTGAGTTCTAGGCAGTGTGCCTGAATGCAAGTGCATTCCCCTTATGTAATATTATCATACTTCTGGCCATAGTATAATAATATCGTGGGTTCAAATCCCACTCTAGTTTTTTCCCTTTCCGGGTTTCCACGTAAAAATATTGGTGTTATGGTTGTGTGGTTGTTTTCTTTATGTTTTTGCACTTTACTTTCATTCTTATGCATCTAGTGGTTTAAAAACCAACAAATTACAACTTTGTAAATTGTAAAAAACTGATTCATCCCCCCCCCTCTCAGTGTTCATTGATTCCAACAATTTTCTTATAAAAGTCCTAAAATATAAAACTATGTGAATCTCCTTGATAGCTTCATTGGTGTTTCGATATGTAGTGAGCATGAAGACACCATTTAATCTAGGTGTATCTCCACCCTTTCACTTTCATGCTTTTCTTCTTCATTTTCTCTAGCAATCAGTAGAGTAATTTTGGCAATAGGATGATTTAGTGTTTGGTTAGACCAACACTTTACATGTAGGTTAGAAAGAGAATCGACCCTTTATCTAGAGGTTTGGATTCATTTAGCGATGGCTCCAAAATTTGATGGCATTCCTATTTTTGATTAATCTATTAGATTTAGAATCAAACAAAATGGTATAGTTCAAATTGACAATAAGTATCCACAAGACAACTGCTCATGAACCAATACACTCTATAAGGTTAAGGGTATATCTTTAGTTATTCTTTCAACTATCCTTCTAGGTCAATGTAGGATACAAGAATTTTCATTGGAAAGAAACAAATCATTATTTGAGATACATTTGTTTTGTATATTGGTGTATGACCTAGAATACAAGAAACATATAGATTTTTATTTGTATGGATATATGGATGTAGACTATGCAAGTTTAGTAGATGATAAGAAGTCTTTTTCAAGCTTCATTTTCTTTCTGGGATGTAGTTTGATATTATGGGGGATAGAAAACTGGTCAAACCTCTATTTCTTGCTCTTTCACAAAGGTATAATATTATGCTTAGATATGAGTTGATATGGTTATTCCATATTTTGATAGATACCTGTGTTTTTGAGATCAATGCTACCACCTTTTTTTGCAACAATTAGAGTGTGTTGAAGCTTGTTTATGATCCTATTTTTCAGTATCATACCAATCATATTGAGGTCTAGTGTCACTATATTTTTGAGGATGTTCTATAATAGAATATAAAACTTTGGCTTTGTTCAACTCAAGAGAAACATGCAACATAGTCACCAAATCTCTTACACTTATGAAGTTCAAATATTTTTGAGCTTTCTTGATTTATTATCTTAGGAATATTATACAATAAGAAGGGATTATTAGTATTTTAATAATACGTCATAGTAATTATTCGTTAGTTGTTAACTTCAATTGGTAGCTGTTTGGTTAGTTGATTGGTCACATTTTATTTCTTCTTGCATTTGTCCTACTTCTATTACATAATACAAAATTCATTCCATCACCTCTTTCCCCCTCTCCTTACCTACAAGATAGGTGGAAAAATGTTACTCCTAGGTTGAGGGAATTTCATATTTGAAATGAATATTTTTCTCCTATTGTAAAAATAAATTCTATTAGATTCCTACTTCTATTACTTTTGCTTATAATTTAAAACTAGGGAAAATGAATGTTAAAATTGTGTTTTTTGCATGGGGTATTGTATAATAAATTTACATGAAACATATGATAATTTTAAATGGTATAAGGGAAGGAAACCATAGTTTTTTAGGTTGAAGCAGTCATTATATAGTCTAAATTAGTCACCTAAATTATATTATTAAAATATAATGATTTTATATTATAAAATAAGTTTTCTAGGAGTGAGTGTGACCATTGTATTTTTTTCAAACTGATTGATTATCAGTTGCCAATAGTTATCATACATGTTGATGACATGTTATTAAATGGATATTGTAAGGGTATGATCAACGAGATCAAAACTTAGTCATCCATTATGTTTGACATGAAGGATTTTGGTGTTGAAAATATATCTTGGGTATGTAAATGAACATGGATCAAGTTATTATTAGATTCATATCTTAAGTTAAATTTTGATTCAAATGGAGGATATGTGTAGTGTTACAGGGGGAAGTCCCATAGATAGCCTAATGTATGCTATATTCTATGCAAGATTAGACATTGCCCAAGTAATGGGAGTCATTACTACGCTTATATATAATCTTAGTAAAATTAAAATTTTATGAAAAATGGTTTTAGATTCTCATGGTGGAATTATAATTAATGTGTTTTGTATCATGGGACTAATAATGTGGGATTATTTTATATATAAGGATTTGTTAACTCATATTTGGCTAGTGGTTTAGATAGTAGGTCTTTGTGTAGTTATATGGCACATTATTTGGATGAATTATTTGTTGGATGAGTGAATAAAAACCTATATTTGTTTTGTCACCATTAGAATCATAATATGTTGTTTTAGAACATTCATACAAAAAGAAAATGTGGTTACAAATATTATGTATGATGTAGGAGCATCCAGGGAGGCAGTGAGAGCAATCTTGCATCAACCAAAAATATTTTATTTAATTTTTATGAAATGTTTGGAATAATGTTCTAATGAATAAATTCATGTATTTGGGACCTAAATATTTTATTAAATATTTATGTATGTCCTAATGTATCAACTTGCATAGGAGATTGACATATGCTGACAACATCTATAAGGAATATCTTGAGAATATTCATTTTGACATCCAACTTGGGAGTGGAATGAAAATTTTCTTCCATAATCACTCATGTTGAAACTTTCCATTTAATAAATTTCAAATTTGGGTGCCCTAGTGCACTTGGAAAACTTGCCTATTTTGAATCCCAAGAAAGTTGTGAAAGTTGCTAATTTTGATTGGTTGAGAAGGAGGTGGCCATGATTGTTCAAGTGGAGCAATTGATACACTTTTCTAAATTCATTTGTAGTCTCCTTATATTGGTGTGGGATTTGGGGGTGGTTTCATACCATTGTTTTTTGTGAAACAACATTTCTTCACCTCCTACTAAACTCTATAGATAGAGGCACACTGCTAGTGGTTTCAAAGATTCACAAAATTAAGAACTTGAGAGTTATTTGTAGAGTAGAAGATAGAGATAAGGTTGAATATTTTCCTTGTAGTTTAATATTGTATATGTTGTTGATTTAATATCAGATTTACAATATATGTATGTTGCCTACGAGGCTAAAAAAATTATAATTTTATCTAATAGCATCAATTGTATTCTCATTTAAAAAAAAAAAACGTTAGAAAGGAAGAACCATGCCTTGCAATTTCCTATCAATTTATTTGTTGTTTTGAGTTTGAATGTGTATGAGGAGTACCCTTCACCTAGTACAATTAAGTCAAGTCATTGTTGATTTGCATGTATGTGGTTTGAGAGGGAGAGTATCTTGTCATTAATATTTAGGTATTGTCTTGACGAAAGTAGGTTAGGATTATATATTTTGATGAGATAAAGAAGAAGAAAGCCCAAACACTTACATAGAAGTCAAATAAATGAAGAAAGGGGTATTACAAGATGTGAGGAAACCCAACATTTAGAACTAGCACCCACAACAAAAAAACTAGAACCAAACGGAAACAAAAAACAAACCAACCCTGAACCAAAAACTAAAAACAAATCAAATGCCCAAGGAGAGACAAATAGATGGTCTACAAACTAGGGAATTTATAGCCTACCACTCATGTGTAAGATCCTTCATCTTCTCCTGAAAGGTGACCCTTCTGATTTTATCCTGGGTAGGAGAAAAAGTAGGGGAATCAAAATTAACATTAGCAGTTTTACCTGATAGCTCCAATGAATATGCAACATCTACAAACTCAACGAACCTCTTCCTTTTGGCATGTCTTCTTTCAAGATACTCCTGAAGGACCCGTATAGAAGTTGGCATCTTGCTTGCCATATCATTATTGAAGGCAACAATCTCTTCCAAGTTCCTTTTCAACACATCTCAGTTACCTTGGATAGAAGAAATAGACCTCACCAAATTCTTGCTTTCTTCATTTGAGGCCACCTAAGTGCTAAGGGAATTTAGCTACACTTTTAGAGAATCCCATCTATTAAGTCTCTCTGCCAAATCATTAGCTTTAGCCCAAAATTTTCCATCCTTATCCTTCAAGGACCAATCCCTAGTGCTTGCATCTACCTCAACTAGAGCCTCCATACTATTGATTTTTATTTTGGTAGTGTGAAGTTGGGCTAAAATACATCTAATAACCTCATTTTTCTTGTTATAGGCGATACTAAATTCATTAACCTTATCAACCACCTCCACCAAACCCAACTCACTAGGGGAAGAAATGGGGGAAGGTGAAGGGGAGCTTAAGGCTGTTGAAGAAGGATTAGGGATAGACCTATTTGCATTAGGGAGGGGGTCTTCAGGGGTTCATTTAGAGTCAGTAATCCAAGAACAAGAAGAGGAATTAATCAGAGATGACCTCCTCGTTCGCACGACCGATCACATTCTTCTCTTTTTGGGGCTGAACATAGGACTCAATATTTTTTATTTTAGCAGTTTGCTGAGGATTGACAAGGGTCACCAAAATTTAAATAGATTGGGGAGTAACCAAAGCAGAGCTAGAGATGCTTTTATAATTACTCTTTGAGGAATTAGATAATTCCAAAAACAAGGAATGGTCCAATTGGGGGCCGCTAGCAGGTGGCAGACTTAAATGAAAATTATATAGTGTAAAGATTAACCCTTGGTGAAGGGGTAACACATCCTTTGACCTAGCCACAACAAGCAATGAGACATAGAAGATAATAACCAGAAAGGAAATTTCATCTTAACTCCATGTCTAAAGTGGTTAAGTATAGGAAAAATTAGATAATGGAACCTTTTATACTTTTGTCAAGAGTCACATACTTCATTAGGATAACAACAACCTCCCATTCATCTAGGAGATCCTCTCTATTGGACCCATTTTCAGCCAAGAGATTCTCTCACCACCCACCAAAAATATCTTAAATTCCTCAGGTTCTAATTACCTTTGGCATTTTTAGGGAAAACTGCACCTTTGACCGAGAGCCTAGTAACAGTCACAATGAACTCCATAGACATAGTGAAAGATACGCCCAATATGAATCCTACTAGATCATTCCAAGATAAAGCAAATTGAATTGAGAGAGAGAGAGAGGGGTCATGGCCTTTCATGGCCTTTATGTAGGAGGTAAAAATACCCCTCTCCAAAGTAGGCCAAAGGAGCTCATCATTTTTAAGGGACCCACAATTATCAGGCTCAATTTGAATTAAATCCCCCCCATGGTAGGCCAAGGTTTAGAAAAACTAGGCAACTTGAAAGTGACTGGATTTTTTTTAGAGATTAAAAGCAAAAGGGGAAAAATAATAGAGAAGTTTTAAATGGAATTCCTATTCCATAAATTAATAGGCATATATTCCCATCGTATAATGATGACAATAGGTTATTGAAAGGCCATAATTAGTATAACATCTTAAGATTATATGTTACTATCAAAGTGTTATTTTTTTAGTGAAGAACCTAATATATCATATTCATAAGAGTCATATTTCCTTAGGATGGTTGAGGGTGGAAAATTTATCATATAAAAGGTCAACATCCTATTTAATGTTGTAAATTCTCTCACTAAGCTAATGAGCCTCGCCTCTTCAAGAAACTGATATATATTTTTAGTTTCTTTTTATGTCTTTATAATTTAAATTTAACGTGGGAGAATTTTAGGATTAGGTGTTTCATTCACCTTGTTAATACCTAGTCTTATAAGTTGTATATTCATTTTTATAAAGACAATAAACAATATATGATGATAAACGAATCATGGAGTGAGAAAATGAGGTATTCCTTTGTCGATTTTTCAATCCAATCTTTACATTTTTGATTAATAGTGCATATCATAATAACATGTGCATAAATGAATTGAATTTTGTTTGATGGGACCTCCTTGGGCTTCTAGGATGGGGCTAAAGAAAGGTAGGCACATCAATGTAACATGCTAGTGGAGAAAAATAGTTAGTCCGAAGAAATAATGAGCCTTGCCTCTTTTATTACTTGAATTATTTCTATCTTTTCTTTGTGTCATTGTAATCTAAATGCAAAGGGGGAGAACCTATGGATTATATGTGAAATTGAACTTACAAATCCTAATAGTGTAAACTATAATTAATTATGTAGATGATAAATATTACATGATCTCCAAACAACATGGAGTGATACATGACACAATAAGTTTTGAAAATAAGTATTATTGAACACCTTTTGATAAAGATCCTCCAAATGAGCACAAATTTGAATGAAACCCTTTCTTCACAAGTATTTATGGTGCTATCCTCCCTCTTCTCACCTAAATTTTTGACAAGATATATTATTCAATGTAAAGTTTGTACCATCAAACAAAGTCAAAATAATCTAATATAGACAGGATTGTTAACCTCATAGTAAGTTTTCAAAAAAATAAATTCTATCTTAGGCTAATAAGTGGGTTATAATATTATGGTATCATCCAAGGACATGACATATAAGTGATGTTTTTCTTAGGCTAATAAGTGGGACATGCTATTGTGATACCATCCAAGGACATTATGTATTCTTAAAGATACTTGGAATATTATTTCAAATGTCATTGGATAAGTAGATTGAAAATAGACCATCTTCCCTTTTTGAAAACAATGACATATATTGAATGCCCCATAGAGTGCATAGACTTGGGAATATAGTCAATTCAACCATTTTCATATAATCTATGATGTGTAAGAGGAGTTTCTCTATTTATTGGAGGCATAGAATACAAGTTAGTAAGGTTATTTTCCAAGTACTCTTATGTTAATTATTTACTATTAGAAGAATGAGTGATATTATTTCTATGTACTCTTTCTAAGATTAATACATTGGTTTGAGTATATTTGGTGATGGAGTACTCTCCTATAAGGATTTATCCACATAATCTTTTTGTTCATATGGTTTGCATTTGTTATGTTTTCTTCTCGATTAATACATTGATTTTATTGGTTTAATTACATGTTTATCACCTTAATTCACCAATTTGATAATTTTCAATCATTTACCTTATTAATAAACACTTTATTTCTTTAGATTCTAGAGAATAATTCTTAGTAAAATCACCTCCCAGTATTAATCTTCTATTTCCCAATGAGGATATCAAGTGCAAATTGATTCATCTATAGGATTTTTGTGTTTATAGTTGACTTTTTTTAGTAGACTACATGATGTACCTTCAAAGTGCACTTGATGAACCCTAACATATTACAAGAAAAATAGATATGATTTATTATTCTATTTTGATAAGATAATTCAAGTTGGACTAATAGGGTTTCACACTTATGAGGTCTGTTTTCAATGCCTCTAAATGGGTGATCTTAGAATTTTAGATTTGTGTCCATATTTGGATTTGAGACTTTATAACTTAGATAGTTGTTTGGTGTTTAAATTACCTAAGTATATTTTAGTATATACACATTTCCTCTCCATTAGAAAACAAAATTTGAAATCTTTAAGATTTTCCTTTAGTATACAAAATTTCTCACCCCATCTATTTTTGTTCTCTCTATGTAATTTTTTAATTAAATGTTCTTATGAATAGAAGAAATCAAGCCTCACTTATAAAAAAAGAGACAATTTTCTTTTTTACCATAAAAATATTGAAATTTAAATGATAACTTCATAAATAATTACTTTATATCTTATTTTAAATTAAAATACTTAATTAAAAAAAAAAACAACATAATTTTCTTTAACTTAATTAAAAGACATGGTGTTTGCCCATCAACAAGAGACATAGGTGTGTTGATTTGAATTCATAGCATTTTATTTATCAGTCACTTTAAATTTGTGATTACATAAATGAATTTTCATTTATACAACGATTTAAATTGAGACAAATAATATGCATTTCAGGATGCAACAATGGTATCCCATACTCTTGCAGTTACTACAACTGCAACTTCGATGCCCGAGATATAAATTTTTTAATATGTTAAAATAGAATAACACACTTTGAATTCAAAAAAATCACAAGATATACTAACAATCTTTAATGCTTGGTCCAATTTTTGGTTTGTAGGTGTTGACAGGGGACCAAATGTCCCAGATTGATGACATCACGCTCTCAGCGATTGATTTTGGCCTACAAGGCTATACGGTATCATATTTTGTACAAACCTTTTTATGTATTGTTTTGATGGAATATGCAAGTCATTTCATTTTAGATTTTTTAAATTATGTTTAATATATTATCTGTACTAATATCTCATGTTAATTTTATTTTTTTAGGGCACCCCCTCTGCGTCTAGGCGTCATCCTAAGAAAAAGAATTCCTCAAAGACGCCAAAACGTGGGAAGAAGGTAATTGAACACATTTTTAGTTGTACAATTATTTGAAAATGTTGAAATCAAGTCTTAGTTTGGGTTTGTAGATTGATTAGTATTTTTTGTCTATTTTACATGTACAACGGCCATTGAGCTATGTGGATTTGTTGAATGCACCTGAGTCACCCATGGATCAAGAGAGGGCAGAGGTATGTATATCTACTTTATTTTTTTGATTTCATGATTATATCACGTGTACATGTGAACTTGTGATAAATTATAATCTTATATTTTTTTCATACAGGAAATATCCATAGCTGCTTCATCAATGGCGAGCCCTCCTCTGTGCACTGGAGAAGCATCTTAGGATCCAATACACTTTTGTTTGATATATTACTGTAGATCAGGAAATTGAAAAGCATCAAAACCAATAGCAATTAGGACAATCACAAAACCTAAAACAATGAAAGCATTCCTAATCCAATCAATGAAGACATAAAGACAAGATATTCCAAATTGAAGCAAACCGACGCAGCTATCTCCTTCATGTGGCTCCATTGTTCTTCTTTCACCTTCAAATTTGATGTGGATCTCACCTACAAGTGCAAAATGCAAGTAGAAAGCAAGTAGTTGAGAGATGAAATTCGCAGCGTAAGGCTACTCGAAAATGTGATTGATTGATTCTCCTTCATTGAAGAAAATCATCCAATTTATAGACAAATTGGAGAGAGGACAAGATTAGCATGAAGAGATTTGAAAGGAAATTCAAATCAAGAATGGCAAAATTATGACAAATGTATGACAATTGCTATGCAAGATGTATGACAAATTATGCACAAATTATGGCAAGTTGCTATGCAAGATGTATGACAAATTATGACAAATTATGACAAGATTGAAATAGAAATTAGGAATGAGGAGAAATTAGCAAATTAGAAAATTGAGGAAAAAGATGAAATAGAAATTAGGTGAATTAATTAATAGGTTTTCATCCATTAATTAATTCATGAAAGAGACCTAGGACTAAATAAATAGATTTATTTAACCCACAAAGAAGAAGAAAAGGATTAAATGAACAAATCATAAAACCCTAGAAATAAAAGGACAAGGAATTAGGTCAAGACAACAAGAAATTAATGTAGGTTCGATCATGATTCTGATTGACAAATGACCAATGTTGATAAATGATTGAGATTGGTTGACAAAAATCAATGACAAATTGACCAAGATTGACAAGGAGATCAAATTGATAGGCGCCAATTGACAAGGAACAATGACTAATTGATCCAAATTGACATGATTGAAAAGGACAAGGATCGATGACGAATCGATCGCAAAATGACAAGATTGACAAGGACAAGGATAGATGACGAATCGATCACAAAATGACAAGATTGACAAGTACAAGGACCGATGACGAATCGATTGCAAAATGACGAGATTGACAAGTTGATAATCGCAAATGATTACTAAAAGATGATTGAAAGATTGACAAAAGGACAAAACCCTAATTCTATCATCGATTAGGATTGACGATGTCCAAAATGATGATAAATGAGCACGCACCATGATGCGACAGGATAAGATCGACCAAAATAATGACTGAAGATTGCTATCGACAAGACCTAATTCAAAAGCAATAAAAATGAGGAATGCAGAAGAAGGACTCGATGCTCGCAAATGATAAAGACCAAGTGCGCAACATAGAAGAAATGTTAATGTGATGCAAGAACCCTAAAATAAGGCAATGCGCAAATGTTAAAGTATGACTCCACAAGCGTTGACCATTTTTAGACATCTACATTTTGCCCCTCTTTGAGACAATGCGATTCTAAGCGTTGTTTCAAAGAACATTAATGAAAATGCCCCAGACAATAACAATAACATATGCATGCCCCCTTGAGGAATTGGCCGGAAAAATCTAGAAAAGAGGCCAAGTGATCGATAAGAATGATAGAAGACGATAGGTTCGAACAGATCAAAAATCGAAGGTCAGATGCACAAAGGACAAGCAGTGGAAGGCATAAAAGACTGCGACCAGCATAAGATAGAGGACAGTTAGAGATGAAGACTGAACGGACTGCCAAGACTGATGGAAGAAATGTTAGAAAGAAGAAATTAGACAGAGGACAGTTAGAGATGAAGGAAAACTTGCTTTCACAAATGCACATAAGTAGGTGAGAACCTTTATTTAATGTAGCAAAGCGGATGCAGAGCATCATGGCATTGAAGGCCAGAGCTGGAATGCAATCCCTTTTGCAAAAGACAGACACATCGCACACAAGGAATGAGTGAAGCATCCTAGGGTGCATACATCAAGGGTCGAGGTATGTGCGGCGTTCACAAAGTGAACATACTTATCACAGACACCCAATGCTATAGTTGCCCCAGGTTGTGACAAACATTCCACAAACAACAAACACAACAAAAAAGAAAAGAAAGGGACCATGAACCATCCCGGTCACTCAAAATCACTCACTGACATCATTGAGCAACATAGGAACGTGATCGAAGCCAAAGATAAATCAGTAAAAAGATAAGATGCACAAATTCAACCAAGTCAAACAAATAGTCTGATCGTCATTGTCAAAAGTGGAAAACAAGAATGATCATGCTGTCTGGTTTCAGGGAATGCGGTACCTCGTCGAAGATAGGACACAGTCTGGTTTCGAGTATACCACACCCTGTATAAGACCCATGATAATGTTGACAAGGACCAATGGTAATGTTGATGCTATTTTGATTGATGTGACAAGTGTGATCATGTTGAATGCTTGCTTGGTCGAACAGTTCATCTGTTAATGCGTGATTTCATTAAAGCACAATGTTTGATAGATTGTCGTTGGATGTATGCTCAGCGATCTGTCTATGCACAAAGGGGACCATTTATTGACAAAATGCAAAATGTCAAAGAAATTGTTTTTGGATTTTGATTTTTTTCACTTTGTAGGAATTTCGAGTTTTTATAATTTTTTTTTTTTTGTTCGTTTTTCAGGACTTTATTTGACTTTTTAGGGATTTTTTCAGGACATTATTTGATTTTTAGGGATTTTTTCAGGACATTTTATGATTTTTTTTGGATTTTTTTAGGACATTTTATGATTTTTTTGGATTTTTTCAAGACATTTTATGATTTTTTTTGGATTTTTTCAGGACATTTTATGATTTTTTTTTATGTTTTTGAATGTTTTTAGGATTTTTTTTCAATTTTTTATGATTTTGCCCCCAGTGTCTAGCAAGGCAAGGAATATGACAGGTGAATAAATAGGCTTTTTGAAATGTTGGTGGATAGAGGGAAGACAAAGGCCTTTTATTATGGAGATAATGAGACAAGAGACTGGATATGACAATGTAAAGCAGGAAGATGGCATGAGGGACATGTCAAGAGGTTTTTGAAACTATGTTTAAATTTTGCGTCCTTATGTTAGATCAAGATCAAGGAATGAAAAAGAGTGTATGGATAGGATAAGAAAGACAAATAATGGATAAGGGACATGGATTGAAGGTCGGGATAGGCTAAGGGATAGTGGCAGAAAGTTGCAATAAACTAGGGAATATGGATGAAAGGTTATAATAAGCAAATGGATAAAGACCAAAAGCTATGATGGACTAAAAGCTGCAAATAAGATGCATGATGCTCATGACGATCCTCAGCCTTGTCAAGATCAAAGGTGGAAAGGGAAACTGGACATGAGGGACAATAGGATATGAAGGGTAATGACAGGGGTTCGATAGGATAATGGAATAATGAAGGACAAAAGGATATGATAGGATAAAACCTGTCCCCAAGTACGGTATGCAAGAAGTTCATAGATTACACATGATGCCTGTTTTCCAGGTTTTCATCATGGTACTTGCCCAAGGCGCCTGTTTGCCAGGTTTTCACTAGTGGACGAATTATTTTTGCTTTACTTTTTTTTTTCTCACTTTTTTTTTTTTTTTTTGATTTTGACATTTTAGTCAAAAATGGACACATGATAGGGGATGGAAGAAGGACTCAAACATCTTTTTGTTTGGATAGTAGCCTTGAAAAAAATTGACCATGACCTTTAAAAGTATGCTCAAAGACGTTGGTAGGATAAGGACATGGAAAAAGAGATGAAATTAAGGCAAGGATTTATGCAAAGGATGGGATCAAAGGGATCGAAGGATGGAAAATATGCATTGGATAATGGATAGGGTATTGGAAGAATTGGGCTTCACTGGATGGAAATGAAGGGAAGATCAACATTGGAACACACCTTGACGGGTGGTGGATTGATGGAGGAAAAATGGATCTTTGATTGTGAGATTTGGATGGAGGAATAGCTTGGAATTTTGGGACATAAGGGCCCAAAATGGATGAAGAAGGTGATGGAGGAACAAATTTGAGAGGGTTGGATGGAGGAATAGCAAATTTGGATGCCAACTTTTAATTGGTCTCAAGAAGAATTTTTTTAATCTAGTTCAAATTAGGTGAGACTACGAATGGGAGACCTCATCCCTAAAATGAATGGACAATATCACTGCAGATAATTCGAACCCATGAGCACATTAGCCAAGCAAAGGTTGGAACACTAAGTCACTTGACATGAACACCACTAGCATCAACGCGAAGGTTCAAACCTACGAACCTAGTCGATCAATGAGGGCATAATGTTGACAATCACAATGACCCAACAAGATTTAAACACCTTGATGGCAACAACAAGAATGCCATGATTTAACCATCACACTATGCTTTGATTTGTAAAATCTACATTTTAATAAGGACTCACAAAGTATGTGTAATGATTCTATTTGTTTCGAATGGTAGCACTATGTTTATTATGTTAAGAAAATAAATCAGTGGGGTGATGATAATACTATCATATGTATTCCGAATCTTCTATGTCCTATCAATCTAACATGTTATTCCATGTCTGAATGATCAGCCTGATTAGTGTCAATGATTTATGTTATCCTTGAGATGATAGGAAATGTTAAACTTTATAGACAACAGTACCCTGGTCATAAATCAAGTTAACTTGAAGGTCGTTAATAACCGTTTTGTTAGCTGTCTTGTAAATATTCAACCAGTGGGGTTCTTTTCCTTGAGTTAATTGAACCATAAAACCTTATGAATTTATTGAGTCAGTTGCACTCCAATATATTTAAGCCGAGTAAGGGTGGTGAATGTTGACAACACATTATCATGCTAGTTTTAAGAAATGTTGGCCAAGGTGGCATGCGGCCATCAATTCACATGAACCAAATACACCAAGTTAGTTAGATGGTCATGCTAGTTAGGGGGTACCTATAGTGTGTGATTGACTAGTCTGTGTAGGTTCTAAACTCCAGAATTAGATGGCTAAATGGTAATTTATCTTTCCTTAGTCTTCTTCCTTTGTGAAGAGTCGGGCCCTTCCAGATGGAAGAGGCATGAGAGACTTGTAAGTCTATGGCTGGGCGAAAAAGCCCTTGATGATGCTTTCCATCTCTTTTATTATGTCAAGATGTATCTATTATTAGTAGGAAGCTTGTTGCATTGTACTTTCTAAACTCTCCTCTTTTCAGTTGAATTGAATAACTAATTTTTAGTTGATAGTTTTCTATTTTTGACAAAAGTTATTTAGTTACAATTTTCCTTTTTAGCTGAAATTCAACTTTAGTTGTAAATTCTTTCAATTGACGCTTATATCTGTTATTGTTTTCCTTGCTAAGTATAGTGGTTGTTACATAAAGACCCTTGATATGAACATAAATTTGAATGAAACCCCTTCTTCAAAGGTATTTATGGTGCTATCCTCCCTCTTCTCACCTAATTTTTAGACAAAATGTACTCTTCAATGTAAATTTTGGAGCATCAAACAAAGTCACCATGACATGATATTTATAGTATTGTATAAACCTCATAGTAAGTTTTCATATTGTTTTTTTACCTTAGGCTAATAAGTGGGATACAATATTATGGTATCATCCAAGTACATGTCATATATGTGACAATTTTTTGAGGCTAATAAGTGGGACACACTATTGTGGTATCATCCAAGGACATTATTTATTCTTCAAGATGCTTGAATGTTTATTTCAAATAACATTGGATAGGTACTGATGCCCTCCTAAATGGCACAAATGTTAGTTTAAGATTAAAGAACACAAAAACACACAAGACGTTAGCGTTAGTCAATCAAAAACTAAAACATATGAAGGCATTCCAAAGGAGACACTAAAAACATGCTAATGAATCTAACTAAAGAAGTAAGACAATGAGATATCTCCAACTATCTCTCAATATGATATTAGTTCTTTCTCCCTTGTTCCTCTCCTCTCCAAGTTCCAAAATAGTGTAGCTCTCAGCAACTTTTTGCACTATGGATGCTTATAGAGAATTGAGATTGTAGTATAGCTCCAAACATGAAATGAAAAGCTATTTTTTTTAATGCTAAAATGATTGATTTTCCCAAAAAGACAAGATTTAGTTATGCTATGCTAAATGCTCTCTAAAATGGCTATAGTCTAAATGCTTACAAGTTTTTCAGGATCTGGATTATGAAGGAATGGGCTCTATTTATAGGAAAAATGGAGCAATGGATGGTTGAGATTGAGCAATCTCAACAAGGGTCAGGATTGAATGATTTCAAATCCATGTGAGGGCTTTCAACCCAATCCCAGGATGACAAGTGTCAATGTGAGATAGGTTGAGAGGAGAGGGAATAAGCATTAAAGGCCTGACATGACTTTGGGATTTTGAGTCAAGGTTGGTTGAATGAATAAACTCTTTATTCAAAGAATAAAGCTTTTATCCAATAGATAAACTCTTGTGCAAATGTGAAATGGATAAATATGGTCAAAACAATAAATGTTTGGGGAGACAAGATTGAAATAACCATAAATGGTTATGTAAGAGACATAAATGGTCATGTAAGAGCCATTAGTGGTCTTGGAAGACTTTGGGGGTTAATTTGTTGAACACACAAAGCATTAAATGCTTTTCAAAGACTTTGGAGTCTTTGAGAAGTGACTCCATTTTGCTTAGGAATGTGACAATAATTAGGGGATGGATTAGGCTAATTAGGAAGGGGTTAGAAGAATCTAGAAGGGGATTAGGTTTGCAAGTGGATTTGGTGGGTGAGGGAAAATAGGATTTTATTAAAATAAAAATTCATTTATTTCAATAAATGTGTGCAAGTTGCATTTGTAAGAAAATGCAAGTGGGGGGGGTTTTAAAATGATTTAAATAAATGTTAATTTATTTAAAAGGGGGATTTTAATTAAATAAATTGATTTTATTTATTTAATTGATTGAAATTTGATTTAATGAATTAATTAAAATAGATTGAGTAATTTATTTAATTAATAGAAGAATGTTTGGGGATGAATTAATTAAATATTTATTTAATTAACTGATGGCTAGTGGATTTTTAATCAAATAAATACGAAATATTCATTTAATTAAAATGGACAGATTTATGTGACTACATTTGCCCCTCTTTGAGACGGTGCAGTTTATCGCATCGTTTCAAAGAAAGAAAAACTGGTGTGAAGAAATGCCCCATAAAATGTAAATTTAATGGGTGGTATGCCCCCTCGAGAGATGGGCCGAAAAATTTCAAAAAATCGGGCGATCTCTCGAAAAAGAATGAAAATTGGCAGGGTGATAAAAGAGAAGAAGTTAGGTATACTGGTGAAAAATAGAAGAAATCGGGGGAAACAGGGAGAAATGGGAGGCTCGGGAAGTTCATGGGGACCACGGCGATGAGCAAGGCGAAGTTACGGTGATAGCGGGGGGGTATAAATGGGGTGAAAGGGGTGAAAAATAGGATCATTTGTGACCGCGACCAGTTGAAAACTATAGCTCTGACAGTGACAGTTGGAGGAGCAAGGAGGAGCGAAGATGCCGTTTCCGATTACTGAGCACCGATTTGAGCGAGTGCGATGATTCCAGCGCCCAGTCGACTATGGACCAGCGGTACGCAAATTCGAAAACTTTCTTTTCATGCATTTTTAATATGTTTTTAGCTGAGTCCAAGTCAAGTCGGAGCAAGAGCGCTGGAACTATGGTTTTAGCGCTTTTGCTCCATGAATTAGCGCTATTGTGCCGCAATAGCGCTTTTGGAGGCTAGTTTGAGCACTTTTGTATTCATTAGCGCTAGTGTATGCAAGTTTTAGCGCTTTTGTAGAGCTTTTTGAGTGCTATTGCTAGGGTTGTAGCGCTATTGTGTAGCGTTTTTAGCGCTTTTGGTTTTTTAGCGCTATTGCAGAGAGGTTTGAGCGCTATTGATGTTGTTGTAGCGCTATTGTATATAACTAGCGCTTTTGTAGATAAAATAGCGCTTCTGCCTTGGGATAACGAGATGCCCCAGTTTCGGACAAAATAAATCTCCGGATGACTAACGATTGATGGATGGCGAGGTGCAGTGGAAGTTGTTTTGAACCATAGCAGCCCGATGAAACTTACTGGAGGAGGTGGAAGAGGAGGAGGAGGAGGGGGTGGAGGAGGTGGAGGAGGTTTGGGGATGCCGAGGCAGCGGAGAGGGAGAGGTGGACTACCTCTGCAGATATCATAGGGACCTTTGATGCAGGGAGGAGTGCAGCTGAGTGGGAGGGGGATGGAGAGAGAGATCCCGATGGATACAGGTGCAGGGGAGGGTGGTGCAGGGGAGGGACCTAGTGGTGGGGGTGATACAGGTGCAGCAGCCATGGACATGGGGGAGGGAGCTACTGGGGATCTGCGGGAGCACATGATAGGTTATTTGCAGACCCGGGTAGAGAGATTAGAGGCGGAGGTAGCAGCTAGAGATGTGCAGCTATTTGCACGTGAGGCAGAGCTGACAGTGGTGCTGCAGGAGAGAGATACGGCAGTGGAGAGATTGGCGGAGCTGCAGGAGAGAGTCCGAGCAGGAGCACAGGGTCCGTCAGGGGAGACTATGAGGCAGTTTGGGCGAGCGCAGGCTGAGATAGAGTATTGGCGAGGTTTATATGAGCAGGTTGTGCCATTCAGTCAGCAAGCTCTCAGTTATACCTAGATGTGGCAGTCGAGATCTGAGCGATCACAGCGGATGCAGAGCAGTGGGGGAGTGATGGGTCCTTTGAGGCGGGATAGATCAGGAGATGCAGGAGGGAGTGGGGGTTCGATGAGGCCTCCACGGAGAGATGGATCAGGTGGTGCCGATACCAGTGGTGGAGTAGGTAGGGGTGGGGCAGGTACAGCATCTGGCCAGAGCGACATTTGAGAGAGCATTTTTGCATATATGTGTTGCATCTTTGTCTATTTATGGACTGTATCTTGGATGGCTCTTGGTAGCCGATTTTTGTAGACTTCTTTGTACTCTGATATATGAGATGATATATATGAGGAGATCCCATTTTGTGATGATATGCGTGTGATGATGTATGGATGTTTATGCATGTTTATGATTTATTGCTTAGATGTATATGTGGACATGTATGCATTTGATGAGATGTTTCTTTTATGCATGTTTTTATGATAAGTTATGATGTGAGATACTGACAGATGAATGCAGATTGAGATGTTTATTGATTTATGTTTTTATGATGAGTTATGATGTGAGATACTGACATATGAATGCAGATTGAGATGTTTATGATGTATTTGTTTTGTGATGTAATGCTTTATGTATGGAATGCTATGATGATATATGCTTATGTTTTGATGTATGAACAGGATTTTATTGTGATGCAATGATGAGATGATTTATATATGTAATATAATGATGTGATGATTTATGTGATGAGGTTAATGGAATAGTTTTGAATGAATGATATGTATGTATAAATATGCATCTAGATGTGTTTTTAGATGAATGTAATATGGATAAACAAAATGTTTTAAGTGCAAATGTTTATATGATGAATGCAGATGGAGAAACAAATGTAAAGTACAAAGGTTTATATGATGATATTAAAATGAATGCAGATGGATAAACAAATGTAAAGTACAAGTGTTTATATGATGATATTAAAATGAATGCAGATGGATAAACAAATGTTTTAAGTGCAAATGTTTATATGATGAATGCCTAAATGAATGATTCTAAATGCGTTTTAAATATGTTTGTAAGTGCAAATGATAATGGGATGATACGATAACTGATGGGGATAATAACTGCTCCTTAATGTAATGATAATAGATGCAATGTGAAATGAATCCTATCATGAGCATTATAAGATACTTAGTAATGAATGAATGCATCCTTTTACTATAAAGAAATGAATGCTAATAATAAATGATTGAAAAGTTTAATAAAATGATAATGGATAATTGATATGAAATGAATGCTTATTAAATGATGTAATACAACCAAAGACAATTTGATCCCATGAATGAATCTAATTATTTATGATTGATGAAAATGATTTTTAAATGAAAAGTAATGTCAATAATGAACTATATGCAATGTTTTGAAAAATGACATGAATGGACATAATGCAAGATGCACCTAAATGTGATGATGATATGATCATGAGGAATGCAAGGTTTTTAAGACTTTGCATGATGCATTGATGATGTATCAGAGTACTCGGTCGTGATTGTATCCAAGACCAACTTTTATTTAATCATTGTTGCATGTAAAAGCCTACATATGAATGAATGGATGGGGGATATGCAACAGAATGCAATATATAAACAGATGAGGTGAAATGACGATCTATAGTGCTCTATTTTCATCATTGAGCTTTAAAATGTTGGAAGAGAATACAAGCATCTTGACACAATGATTCAAGATGACCTGAGTATTTCTTTCATGGATTTTAATATAGCAAGTTAATACAAACGACTTGATATAAGGGTCAAGTCAACCAGAGTATTTCTTGCGGAACAAACAAGGATTATCTCCTTTCGTGCATGACTTGGATCGTCCTCCTTGATCTTAGGCTGATCAGATCCTGAGACAAGTTCATACCGTACTAAGAAAATAAAACCTTTATCCAATTTGGAGGAAGAGGAACCAAAGAATGAGCATTGTACCTGCAAACAAACAATATATACATAAAGAATAAAGAATAAGGATCCTTGGTAATGGTTCATGCCCATATGGTCGAGGTATACGCTGTAGTCAGCAAGCCGTAGTGATCTATGACTGTATTTTTTGCCTATGATCACGTAGCTTAGTGAACTTCCCACGTAGACACCATTAGTACATGCCCCAGAACTTCATCGGAAATAATGCGCAAACGATACAAAACAATGCTGAAAGATCCCGATACAGATAAACAAACGATTGTACTCACAAATCAACCAAGTATTTGATAGCCTAACAGAATTTTCTTGTCAAAGAAAATGTCATCTTGTCTTTGTTTTGGTAAGGAAGGATGCATCCTTGTTTAAAGACAGGTTTGGATTGTTGAAGTCGATTGTGTTGGTTTGATTGGTAAATGGTCAGTGTGTGAGTAGTTGTCAATGTTTATTTTGGTATCTGCATAGATGGGTATGTACAAGGTGTTGCCATGTTTTTGTGTGATTTTTGATGGGTTTTCCGATGTTTTTATTTTTGATTTTGTGAAACAATTTTGAATGTTTTTGGTATCTTGAGAGTCATTTTTGAATGTTTTTGATATTTTCTGATGATTGCCTGAATGAAGAGCATAATGATATATAAGACAATGTAGAATCCACTTCCATCACTAGGGTAAGGGTATTGCCCCCAGTTTGTAGACCTGACTATGAAAAGGTGGGATGCTAGATGCATGGAGTATTTTCTTAATTGCAGATCAAATAACAAGCCATGGTTTGGATGGATGGATGTGTGTGTGCATGAATGTGATCGCAACGAGCCTGAAAAATACTGGAGCCATTGCCTTTACGAGTGGCGCCTGTTTGCCAGGTTTTCACCATCGTACTTACCCAAGGTGCCACCGGAGTGGTTGTTCACCGTTTGGATGTATGATTTTTCTTTACTTCTTTGAATGTTTTTTGTATTTTCTTTAGGACATTTTCTGAATGTTTTTGGTATTTTCTAATATGCAGGGGGGGAGCCTGATGCTCTGTACACCTTAGGTATAAAACCGTTTGAGGTGCATACTATTGATTGGATCTGCGAGTGGTTCTCCGTCTGATGTAGCCAACTGATATGCCCCGGACCCGAATACAGCAGTGACAACATATGGGCCCAACCAGTTTGATTCAAACTTGCCTTGATGTTCTCTGTTTGGTTGGTTGCGAGGATTTTCTCGAAGAACAAGATCACCTACCTCAAATGTACGAGATCTAACTCGGTGATTGTAGCTTCTACTCATGCGCTGCTGATAGGCTTTGAGATGATTGTATGCAGCTTGCCGCTTCTCATCAAGTAACTCCAAGTCCTGAAGACGGGATACTCTATATGCTTCATCATCAATGAGTTTATGCAAGGAAACTCATAATGATGGTATCTCAACTTCAATAGGTAAGATAGCTTTGGCACCATAGACCAATGAATAAGGAGTTGCACCTGTAGGGGTTCGAATGCTAGTTCGATATGCCCATAGCGCTGGATTTAATTGAACATGCCAATCACGGCTGGCATCATTGACTGTCTTCTTTAGGATTCTTAATATGTTTTTATTGGATGCTTCGGCCTGACCATTGCCTTGTGGGTAATAGGGAGTGGAAAAGCGGTGTTGGATATGAAATTTCTCACAAAGCTCACGGACATCCTGATTTTTAAAAGGAAGACCGTTATCTGTGACAATGGACATGGGCACACCATACCGGCAGATGATGTAGTTGAGGATGAATGAGGCGATCTGCTTGCCGGTGACTTGGGTAAGTGGAACAGCTTCGATCCACTTGGTGAAATATTCGGTGGCGGTAATAATGAATTTATGGCCGTTGGATGAAGATGGATGAATCTTACCCACAAGGTTAAGGCCCCATTGACAGAAAGGCCATGGTGTTGTGATTGGTTGTAGTTCTTGAGCTGGTGCATGTATCAGGTCGCCATGAACTTGGCATTTCTTGCATTTCCTGACAAAGTAGTAGGAATCCTTTTCCATAGATGGCCAATAGTATCCAACTCGCATGATCTTCTTGGCTAGTGATGGACCACTTGAGTGAGTCCCGCAAATTCCTTCATGTACCTCTTCCAAAACCTTTGTTATCTCACCTTGTTCTAGACACCGAAGGAGAGTACCATCAAGACTGCGTCGGTATAGGGTTTCGGCAATAATGGTATATCGAGCAGTTTGGCGAATGAAGGTTTTTCGTTGGTTATTCGATTGGTTGGGAGGAAGGGTATGATCGCGAAGATAGGTGTAGAACTCACCGTACCATGGGGATTCAGAACTGACAAGGTGACATATCATGTTGGATTCGGGGATATCATAAGTGGGAATCCAAAGCTGTTCTACCAAGAACTCGTAGCATGTTGAATTTTGTGGAAGATCTAGTAGAGATGCGATGGTAGCCATAGCGTCAGCAGCTCGATTCTGATCTCTTGGTATCTGCTCAAAAGTGATAGTAGTAAATGATGTCTTTAGATTGTCCACCATTTGTTTATATGGCATGAGTTTATCATCCTTGGTCTGATACTCATCTGTTACTTGTCGAATGACCAGTTGCGAGTCGCCATATACTTGCAGTTCTTGTAATTTCCATTGTATGGCTAGCCTGAGTCCTGTGATCAAGGCCTCATACTCTGCTATATTGTTGGTGCATGGAAATGTGAGCCTGTAAGACTTCGGGATGCTATCACCTTGAGGTGTGATAAACAAAATGCCTGCCCCCGAGCCATGCCTAGTGTATGACCCATCAAAGTATAGTTTCCATGGTTGTGCTATTGTGATCATGAATAGCTCTTCATCTGGAAAATTGGAAATGAGAGGATGATCGCCTATGAGTGGTGCATCGGCCAACTGATCTGCAATAACTTGACCTTTGATAGCTTTACGGTCCACATACTCGATGTCAAATTTACTTAAAATCATCACCCATTTGGCCAAGCGACCTGTCAATGCTGCTTTGCTGAGTAAATACTTGAGTGGATCAATCTTTGCAATGAGTTGTACCTTGTGTGTTAACAGATAGTGCCTCAATTTTGTGGCTGCTAAGATTACTGCTAGGCAAGCTCGCTCAATAGGTGTGTAATTGAGTTCATAGCCAACCAGTGTGCGAGAGATGTAGTAAACAGCACACTCTTTGCCTTCTGCATTATGTTGTGCCAGTAGTACACCCAATGCTGTACTTGTTGCCGAGATATAGAGTAATAATGGTCTACTTGGATCTGGTGGCATCAACAATGGTGGATTCATGAGATAGTCTTTAAGTGCCTGAAATGCTTGCTGGCATCTGTCATCCCATTGAAAGCGTATGTTTTTGTGTAGCAGGTGTGTGAAGGGGTGACACTTATCAGCCAATTGTGCAATGAATCTTCGGATGGATTGAAGCCGTCCTTGTAGTGTTCTTAGCTGACTGATATTCTTTGGAGGTGGCATGTCCATGATTGCCTTTACCTTTGCTGGATCGACCTCAATACCTTTGCTTGAGACAATGTATCCTAGAAGTTTCCCGGAGGTCACTCCAAAGACACATTTCTTTGGGTTGAGTCGAACATGATATTGTTCCAGTCTATCAAAGATTTGATCTAAGATGTGGAGATGTCCTTCTCTAGTAAGTGATTTTGCTAGTAAGTCATCCACATAATCTTCCATCGTGGTATGCATCATTTCATGGAAGATGGTGGTCATTTCTCTCTGATAGGTCGCTCCTGCATTCTTTAGACTGAAAGGCATTACATTCCAGCAGTATGTGCCCCAGGGACATGTGAAGGCTGTCTTATGTTGATCTTCGGGGGCGATCTTTATCTGATTGTAGCTGGAAAAGCCATCCATGAGTGAAAGCATCGCATGTCCTGCTGTTAGATCCACTATGATGTCAATATTTGGTAGGGGGAAATCATCCTTAGGACAGGCCTTATTTAGATCTCTGAAGTCAGTACAAATGCGGATGCCCCCTTTTGGTTTGCTGACAGGCACAATATTGGAGATCCATTCTGCATAATCAATTGGTCTAATGAAACCAACATCCAGGAGTTTCTTGAGTTCGGTTTTGACTAGCACGACAATCTGAGGATGCATCTTACGAAGCTTCTGCTTGACAGGTTTGGCTCCTTTTGCTACTATGAGATGATGCATAACTAAATCAGGATCTAGCCCAGGCATGTCTGCATATGACCATGCAAAGTTGATCTGGCGCTTCTGGAAGAACTCTATGAATTGAGGCTGTTCTTCTGGAGTAAGAAGAGATGCCAGATGTATGATATGAGGGTTTTCAGGAGTCCCCACATTGTATTCTTTGGTTTCCTCGATGAGAATCGTTGATCGTTCCTGTTGTGTACTAGCAGGGAGGATGTCAAACCCTTCATCCTCAGGCGCCTCAGAGAGGTTTTCACCATTGGATACGCTCTTTCTTTTTACTTTTGTTGGATCAAACAGTGCCACAGTGTGGTTTTCACTGGAAGATCCATGTTTTATTGTTATGTTTTTGCAGCTGAAAGGTTTGGCATCCGCCCCAAAGTATGCTGCGCTATTAAGTTCAATGGTGAATCCAGCTTTGTGATCCCCGCTTGGTAGATTATCCCTTAATTCCAAAAAGTCAATGATAGCCTCATCGTTCTGGAAGAGGTCAAGACATGGGGGATTTGGTTGGTTCCATTCAATGAGTTTAGGGTGGATAATGGGCATTACTTCATCGATTAAGTTAAGTGCGGGAGATGTATCAGTGAGGGTTAAGACAGTGTGGTGAAGGTCGTTGATGGTACTCTCCCTGTCAGAATCAGGCGTAGGATGAGACGTAGGGTCTATGGAAGATGTTTCCAGCTCAGGTACCCAAGTGGTCTTTATCTGTGCTTCTCCGTAAACAGGGATGTCTTTGTGGGGTGGAGGTGGTGATGTGTCTTCCTCATTTGAAGTGTTAAGTTGCACTGAATCGAATTCCCACTCATGTGAGTCGGTCTCTGAATCACTCTCCAACATCCGATTGCTATACCATACTGGGATGTCTTTGGAGTTAAATATGGCAGGTGTGATTGGTTTATGTATCTATGTAGTGATCGGTGCTGCAGGAATCGTGATGGGGTTTAAAAGATCTGTCACTGGAAGTATCGGCAGTGTTGATTTAGTAACTTCTGTTGGAAGGGCTGGTGCCATAGATGCTGCCGCGGGTTCTGATATAGTTGCTGTTGCTATTGGTGTTATTGATGGGATTACTGGTTCGTTTGGTGGGATGATTGGTATTATAGATGGTTGTGGTGGGGTTGTGAGCCTCGATGGGGCAGTGGGGATAGTGTTTGATGGTGCTTTGATTATGAAAGGTGTCCTCTTTGCAGTAGGTGGGCAAAATGGTTTGCTGGGTTTTCCTTTGAATCTGAGTTTAGGAAGGGCTTCTTTTTCAAAGCCTAGGCCTGTATTACCTTTGGGCTTGAATTCTGGTAGCAGAGGTTCATGTCGTCCTTGTTTGCAGTATCCCAAAGCACTCTGACCATCATATCCCATTCTTTGCATAATAAGGAGACCTTTGCCATAATGTTATGTAGGAAGTGTAACTCGCGGTTTATCAGTGGTGATGGGATCTTTATAGATCCATTCCGCTAGGTCCTCATCTTGTGTCTCTTCCTCTTGACTCTTTCCAAGGATGAAAGGCGTTAAGGCACATGCTGGTATGTTTAGTGGTTGCTGGAGTATCTGCTGTGGTTTACCATGTGTTCTAGGAGAAATGGGCATTTGTCCCACACAAAAGAGCTGACTCAAGTTATATTCTCCAGGACCTTCCTCTGCTACTTTCATTTTAAGCTTTTCTTGCTTGGGTATAGGGGTGTTAGAACTGGCAAGAGAGGCGGGACTTACATATGATGTGGAGGAAATGGCTTCCCTATTATTAGGAACAGTAATTTTTGGTTGATGGCTGATATTATGGCAAAATGCAAAGGGATTTGCATCGCCCAGGATTGTGATCTCTGCACCATTATGTGGGAACTTGATACATTGATGGTAGGTAAATGGAACGGCTTGCATGGCATGTATCCAAGGTCTCCCTAATAATAGGTTATATGGCAGAGGAAGGTCCAGAACCTGACAAATGATATGCTTTACCATAGGGCCCACTCGGATTGGTAGTACCACAGCTCCTTTGGATGAACGCTCTGCATCATCATAGGCCTTGATGGTGATCTTTTTACGAGGATCCACTGATTCTATTGCATATCCCAATGCCGTGACCAACTGAAGTGTGCAAATGTTTAGGCCTGCTCCATTATCGATCAAGACTCGCTTGATCTTGTGTTGGTTGACAAAGCCTTCAATGTGGAGTGAGGCGTTATGAGGTTGCTGGAACGAAGAGTTGTCACTTTCAGAAAAAGTGAGACAAGGTGATGACTTTAGAGTTCCAACCATGGCTTGAAATTGGTCCGTATTCAGGTTTGCAGGGACTGACG
Organism: Cryptomeria japonica; assembly: GCF_030272615.1. Classification (NCBI taxonomy): domain Eukaryota; kingdom Viridiplantae; phylum Streptophyta; class Pinopsida; order Cupressales; family Cupressaceae; genus Cryptomeria; species Cryptomeria japonica. The sequence goes on along the minus strand of NC_081409.1, from coordinate 321,649,669 downwards.
CCTCTTGGAGTGCTTGATCCAAGATTGTTTTATGAGATGGTGATAGGCGTAATAGCTCTAAAATGGATATGAGCGCAGGCATTTTATCTAATTGTTCCACAAGATTATATTGCTTTGGGGCGGAGGTGGTGCCTTGTGGAGCTGCCTTGATGGTGATTTTGCCGCGACGCGTAACAACATTGCAATTTGAGGTGGGATTTTTGAAGGTGATAGTTGCAATTTGTTCACTGGCATCATACAGGTGATTGACAGTGTAATTATACGCAGCTTGCGTATAATCAGTGGTATCAGGACCTCGTCTGGACGTGGAAGGACCCCTTTGATCTTGCGATGGAAGTGGATTCTTGAACATCTGATGATCATTATTGGTTGTTTTTGGGTCATGCCCTTCAATTTCAATTGCTCCTCAGTCAATAAGATCCTGATTGAGATCTTTCAATCGGTGACAATTACTTGTCTTGTGTCCTCTTCCTTGATGGAACTCACAATGTTCAGTATCCTTCCACCATGCTGGTTTGACTTGGGGCTCATAATTTGATAACTTAGGTAGAGTGATCAAATTCTGAGAAATGAGTTGTCGCATCACTGTTTCAATGGGTTCCCCTAAGGGAGTGTAATTGCGTTTTTGTTTTTGTGGATGAGGTCTTGGTTCATCATGAGATGTGATGCGACCTTGATTAAGAGGAACATTTGTGTTATTTTGAGGTGGAGGATTTTGTCCTGCAAACCGAACCACAGGTTGTGCATTTTGGATAGTCCGAGCATCCACAACTCCATCGTTGACAATATTCTTATTCTTGTTCCAGAAGTTCAGTTTATCACTATTGAAGCACGGGCAAGGACCATCTTTTGTTTCATTAAAGATTTTGATGAGTCCTTTTTTGATGAGTGCCCTTTCACATTTTATACCTTTGGTGATCATATCGTTAAAAGAATCTGTATCTTTGACATCCAGGTGAAATTCCATTTCTTCGTTTAAGTTGGAAATGAAAATTTCCACTAGTTCTCTTTCAGGTAACTGAAGAGAACGTCTGCTAGACATTTGGCGCCATCGTTGCAGGAATACTGAGAATAATTCACCTGGTTTTTGTTTGGTATTGCACAGATCAGCCATGGTGATGTCGCGTTCAATGTTATAAGAGTAATGAGATAGGAACTTCTGGATGAGTTCCTCAAATGTTCTTATGCCACCTGGTAGTCGGGAAAACCATGATGTGGTTGTTCCTCCCAAGCTTTGGGGAAAAAGGCGCATTAAGTATGTGTCTTCATATGCAACTTTGAGACAAGCGGAATGAAATTCTCGGACATGATCGCGGGGATCTCCCTTTCCTCTATATTTTTCGAATTTTGGTGTTTCGAACCCGCGTGGAAAGGGTGGCATATAAAGATTCCTATCAAACGGATAGGGATAGATGTCGTTAAGTGAGAATTGATTGGTCTTAACACCACTATGAAGTTGTTGGGCGAGATTCTCGACTTGTTGCCGCAACATCTCCATTTCATTAGGAGGAGGAGGTGGTGGGTTACCTCGAGGGATGTTATATCTGATGGGATCTCTACGCCTTTCCTCCTCATGGCGACTTTGTCTTTCTGATGCTTGTCTTAATTGGGCAAGATCAAAGTCTGAGGGGAGTTTGGCTCCTTCTTGAGCGAGTTTTAAGAAGTGAGCATCTGCGTTGCTCCTTAGTATTTCATCAAATAATCTGTTAAAATGAGGATTATGCTGAACCCTTTCGATTGTTGAAGGAGTGGGTGTACCTGGGTTTTCATCATTCCCATTTCCTCCAAGTGCTTCTTGAAATTCATTGAGGTTGTCCTCTTCTTCCTCAATTTCTATTTCTCGTTGCCTTGATCGTGATCGGGTTTGAGCCATTTTGTTTGCAAGTTTGTTTTTGAAGTTGATTGAAGATGATGATGAGTGGTGATGAAATGAAAGATTGATTGGTTGGTGATTTGTGTTGTATGGGGATCTCTAGCACTTTAAGGTAGATGTAACCGAAATTCCTTCTTTGAATTGCTTGTTTGTTTGATAAGTTTGGATGTGATAAGGTGTAGAGAAATCTGAGATGTGTTACAGATTTTGACTACCTAGCAATGAGAGGATTCACTCATGAACTAGTTTTAACTTGCGTAGATGTGTCTCTTAGGATGAGCTTATCCTAGATGTAGAAACAATCTAAAAAGTGATGTGATGTGTTTGATTTCAAGCAATATCTAAAAGAGAACTTGGGACAAGAACCTCTTAATGTTTTGAGAGTTGGGACAGATTGATGATGGAGTGATGATGTATGAGTGAGATGATAGATGAAAATGTTTTCAACTTCAATAAAAACTTTGTGTCACAAATGGGACAAACTCTTCTTCTTCCCTTTCAGGCGTTGGTGGCACTTCTCGAGGTGTGTTGTAGGTGATACAGATGTTTGGGAAGAAGTTGGGATTAATCTTTCCTCCTTGATTTTTGTGATAACTCAGAGCTCTATATTGCATAAAAGCTCTGCGGTTTAATGATTCAGAATCAAATTCGTTTGTTTTACCTTGAAGGTATAGACGCATGCGATGTAGAAAGACTCTATGGGAGACAAAGATTTGTCGATTGATATAGAAGAATTTCCTCCTTTTGATCAAAGCCTTTGAGCTTAATGGTCTTCTTTTCAAGGTGATATTCTGATGACACTTCTTCTTTCGCAAGATGTGAAGAATGGTCATAAAAGTTGTGACTCTGTGTTGTTTCCCCTTTGTTTTTGGTATTTTTGTTTTGTGTTGACAGATGTTGGATGAATACTTTTTTTTGGGATTGATTTTCTGATTTTTCTTTGACAAGAAAACAAAGCAAGCACACAAACACAAAATTGTAGCCTCAAAGGCACAAATGAGTATGGGTCTAGATCAACCCAATCCTTGGACTTGTTTCTGACCCTTCCTTTAGATGTATTTTAAGGTGTAGTTCCAAAGCCTGAAGTTGGCTCAGTTCGCACTAGGTCTGTAAAACGAACACACTTCAAACACTTTTTATCCCTAAGGTCAAATGGCCAGTTGTGATAAATTTAGCCCACATCTTGATATTTCTTCGACTTTGGTACTACATACCTTATGAATCCCACCGTGGCAGGTAAGGATGTGATATACTAAGTCTTGCACGAGCATAACAAATAGATGATCCCTATGATGGGGGAGTCACCACTTTTATCAAGCCACAAGTGACTTTTCAAAAAGCTATGTTTCTACTCAAGGAAATATGTATGGTGAGTATCTTGGGAGCAAAACCATCTATGCTCTTGCACTAAATTATACCTCAAATATCCTCAATCAATAGAACAGGTGGGCTACTACTTAAAGGTGTTTAGTCATGTTCGATGGCTTTGAACATAAGTTCATTCTGCAGTGACTCACTTAAGAGCCTTGTAACTGGTGGTGGGGCCCATTTGTCCTTTCGGCCAGTTACACTGTAGGAACAGCTATACCCAAGGCTACAGCTTTCGCTCTCACCTGATTTCTATAGCGGCTCGAAGGATTTACCGCTCGAGGTCGTTCCCAAGAGTATCGATCCCTTGGCAGGCCTCTCTTAAAAAGATAAAATGTGAGTGTTACTAACACTTTTCTCTTGCACCTAGGACCACGAGAGCCAAGGGAGAGGATAGTGTGTGTTAGAAGTAGGTACACTCGACTGACTTTTGTGCACAAGCGTGCCAAACACGAAATTCACTTGTTCTTTTTAATCCAACATTTGCAAAGATGATCTAACTATTTGGAGATGTTGCTCCAACAGCCATGGTGTTCTTTTTATCTTCAAAGGCAATGTGTTTTGTAATCTAGAATTTTGAAAATCCTGGTCAACTTAATGAAAAACACGTTTTGCTTTGAAGGAAAATTTGCTTGTCAAATATAAATAAAAAACAAGTGGTTTGTCAGTTTTATTTGCACCAAATTTTTGAAATGTGGATTGTAAATTTTAGGTCCCAATTGATGCAATGAAATCAAATTTTGTGTTTGTTAATTTTAAGCACCAAAGAAAATGAGGCCTAACTAGAAAACAATGAAATTTTTTTTTTTTTTTTTTGTGTTTTTAAGTTCTTTTTAAGCACTTAAATGAAAATTTTTGTGATTTTTGTTGGGTTGTTAACCTGCACAAAGAAAAGAAACAAGTTAATAAAATCAATGCTCAAGGGGGGGGCTTCCACAAGCCTAAGTTCTGATTTTTTTGGTTACAAGTCAATTTGGGTGACACTCTGTCGCAATAGCGCTATTCGGTGTTTTTGCAGAAGCGCTGATTCATACAATAGCGCTAGTCTGCGTGAGCAGAAGCGCTAATTTAAACGGTAGCGCTGAAAGAAGAGAAAAATCCGAGAAGACAAAGGTGCTGGAAGTGTGTCAATAGCGCTGAAACTGTGACAATAGCGCTGGAATGTTGTCAATAGCGCTGAAACCTTTTCAATAGCGCTATTTTAGGGTCAATAGCGCTAAAAGAAATTGTTGCAACGACGCTAAAACGCGTTCAATAGCACCGAAGCGCGACCTGTGTGGCAATTTCAACAAGCAAAATGTTAATTTCAAAAAAAATGATCAGAAGGTTGCGTGTTCGATTCACGTCGGGTTCACCAAATGATGCCCTCCTAAATGGCACAAATGTTAGTTTAAGATTAAAGAACACAAAAACACACAAGACGTTAGCGTTAGTCAATCAAAAACTAAAACATATGAAGGCATTCCAAAGGAGACACTAAAAACATGCTAATGAATCTAACTAAAGAAGTAAGACAATGAGATATCTCCAACTATCTCTCAACATGATATTAGTTCTTTCTCCCTTGTTCCTCTCCTCTCCAAGTTCCAAAATAGTGTAGCTCTCAGCAGCTTTTTGCACTATGGATGCTTATGGAGAATTGAGATTGTAGTATAGCTCCAAACATGAAATGAAAAGCTATTTTTTTTAATGCTAAAATGATTGATTTTCCCAAAAAGACAAGATTTAGCTATGCTATGCTAAATGCTCTCTAAAATGGCTATAGTCTAAATGCTTACAAGTTTTTCAGGATCTGGATTATGAAGGAATGGGCTCTATTTATAGGAAAAATGGAGCAATGGATGGTTGAGATTGAGCAATCTCAACAAGGGTCAGGATTGAATGATTTCAAATCCATGTGAGGGCTTTCAACCCAATCCCAGGATGACAAGTGTCAATGTGAGATAGGTTGAGAGGAGAGGGAATAAGCATTAAAGGCCTGACATGACTTTGGGATTTTGAGTCAAGGTTGGTTGAATAAATAAACTCTTTATTCAAAGAATAAAGCTTTTATCCAATAGATAAACTCTTGTGCAAATGTGAAATGGATAAATATGGTCAAAACAATAAATGTTTGGGGAGACAAGATTGAAATAACCATAAATGGTTATGTAAGAGACATAAATGGTCATGTAAGAGCCATTAGTGGTCTTGGAAGACTTTGGGGGTTAATTTGTTGAACACACAAAGCATTAAATGCTTTTCAAAGACTTTGGAGTCTTTGAGAAGTGACTCCATTTTGCTTAGGAATGTGACAATAATTAGGGGATGGATTAGGCTAATTAGGAAGGGGTTAGAAGAATCTAGAAGGGGATTAGGTTTGCAAGTGGATTTGGTGGGTGAGGGAAAATAGGATTTTATTAAAATAAAAATTCATTTATTTCAATAAATGTGTGCAAGTTGCATTTGTAGGAAAATGCAAGTGGGGGGGGTTTTAAAATGATTTAAATAAATGTTAATTTATTTAAAAGGGGGATTTTAATTAAATAAATTGATTTTATTTATTTAATTGATTGAAATTTGATTTAATGAATTAATTAAAATAAATTGAGTAATTTATTTAATTAATAGAAGAATGTTTGGGGATGAATTAATTAAATATTTATTTAATTAACTGATGGCTAGTGGATTTTTAATCAAATAAATACGAAATATTCATTTAATTAAAATGGACAGATTTATGTGAGTACAGGTACATTGAAAACATTAAAATTGGGAATTATAAACCATCTTCCCATTTGATAATTATGACATATATTGAATGCTCCATGGAGTGCATATATTTGGGAATATAGTCAATTCAACCATTTTCATAGAATCTATGATGTGTAAGAGGAGTTTCTTACTAGCTTTTAATTACATGTTTATCACATTAATTCACTATTTTGATATTTTTTATTATCATTTACCTTATCGATAAACATTTTCTTTCTTGAGATTCTAGAGAAGAGTTCTTGGTAAAATCACCTCCTATAATTACTCTTCTATTTCCTCATGAGGATATCAAGTACAATTGATTCATCTATGGGTTTCTTTGTGTTTATACTTGACTATTTTACTAGACTACATGATGTAGCTACAAAGTGCACTTGATGGACCTTGACCTATTACAAAAAAACCTAAAATCGATTTCTTCTTCTATCTTTCCAAGTTAATTCAAGTTGGCCTAATAGGGTTTCACACTTATGAGGTGTCTTTTAAATGTCCCTAAATGGACGATCTTACAATTTTAGATTTGTGTCCATATTTGGATCAAGACTCTATAACTTAAATAGTTGTTTTGTGTTTGAATTGCCTAAGAATCTTCTAGTATATACACATTTACTCTCCATCAGAAGACATGAGTTTGAAATTTTTGATTAAATGTTCTTATGAAGAGAAAAAAGCAAGTCTCATTAGAAAAAAAGAAACATTATGTTTTTCTTAATTTAAATACTCAAATTTGAATGAGAACTTAATAAATAATTCCTTTTAATCTTGTTTTAAATTAAAATACTTAATTACAAAAAAACATACAATTTTTCGTTAACTTTTTATAAATAAAAAATAAAATAAAGAATATTTATAACTTAAATAAAAAATACATTTAATGAAATAATATTAATATAAAAGATATAATATGTATATTATATTCTATTTTATTATAAACTATATTATATTCATGATATGTTCCAATATACCATAAACAATTATATATCATTATTAACTTTTTATAAATAAATAATATTTAATAAATATAAAATATATTAAAGAATATTTACAATTTTAATAGAATATATTTTTAGATATATCTAATGTAATTGTCTTAATATAAAAAATATAATATGTATATTATATTTTATTTTAATATACACTACCATATGATGTATATATTATATTTCATTTTATTATAAACTGTGGTATGTTTGTGATATATATTTTTTGCTTGGTGAGAAGATAATTTTTAATTTGGTTCAATTTACGTTAGACTACAAATGGGAGATCTGATTTCCATCAATAGAACTGACAAATATATCTATATCTGAAATAACATGATAAAATATGATAAAAAACATTGATACTAAAACAGATACACACAACCAAAACCACCCAAACAATAGTTTACTAGTAAGAAACGTCCCTATGTGTGAAAGGCAAGTGCCCAATTTTCTTGGTCCTCTTGCTGCTCTTGATATCATGAAATGCACACAAATATATCTATATCTGAAATAACATGATAAAATATGATAAAAAACATTGATACTAAAACAGATACACACAACCAAAACCACCCAAACAATAGTTTACTATTAAGAAACGTCCCTATGCATGAAAGGCAAGTGCCCAATTTTCTTGGTCCTCTTGCTGCTCTTGATATCATGAACTGCACTCAAATCTTCCCCTGGCCTATCCAGAGAATGCAGAAAAACCAGCAAGAGGCAGGACGCTACAAACATTGGAATGGGCCCAAAATTCCAGAGAAACAAAGGCACACACAAGTAAAAAGCCCTCAATCCAACTGACCAAAAATAAGCTCCTTTCTTGAACATACTGCTTACGTACTCTACGTGAAAGTCCTCCATTTCTGGTGAAGCTGGAGGGGTGATTATGAGGAAGCTGACGTCACTGTAATAACGTACACACTGTACATGGCAAAGAAACGCCACCAGAAGACACCCTAACAAGACTAAAAACTTGACAGAAGATGTGAGGGGCCCCGTCATACCATAAAAAGTCAGTTCATTAGGGCTTCCACCCATTCCCACCAGTAATCCCACCACAGAGCAAAGTGTTATGGCGGTTGAGGCCAGAAGCGTGGACGCCATTATGCCATTCCTTATTGTTTGCACTGCTAGAACTCCATTCTTCATCCCATCCTGCAAAATAACATTAAATCACAAAATTGAGCGAAATTAATCAAAAAAAATACCCAGTTGCAATGGAATTGGAATTGACAAAAATGTCATCAAGATTCGAATTCTATTGGGATTTTATTGGTGGGTGTTTATATTGGAGATAAGGTCTTTTGTTTGTGATCTCACCATTTACAGATTAGAATAAAAATTGTATATTGAGATGAAATCTTTGATTTGTGAGTCATCAATTTAGGGTTTATGTTGGAGATGAGGTCTTTTGTTTGTGATCTCACCATTCATAGATCGAAATCAAAAGCGTTTATTGAAATGAGATGTCTCCAATTTAGGGTTTATGTTGGAGATGAGATCTCTTGTTTGTGATCTCACTATTCATAGATCGAAATCAAAAGAATTTATTGAAATGAGATGTCTCCAATCTAGAATTTATGTTGGAGATAAAATCTCTTATTTGTGATCTCACCATTCATAGATCGAAATCAAAAACATTTATTGAAATGAGATGTCTCGTTTATGATCTAATCAATTCATAACTCTAATCCAACCAGTTCATAACTCTAATAAAAAACATTTACCTTTCTAAGAAGAATGATTTACCTTCATGATGGCTTGCACCCAGGCCTGCCTATGAATTGTATTGATGCCAACGAAGGTGGCCTGGGGATGAGTGAGGATTTTGTGAAGCAGACAGCCATGATAGATCACCAACATCAGAAATCCCGCTGGTACGAGCACAATATCCAGATGACTCTCCACCCAGGCCGATTTCTCCCCCATTAATCAGATTCGATAAGTGAAGTAGATACGATTAGGAGGGGTTTCAATGGGAGAAGAACAGTTGTTCAAGGAAAAAGTAATGGGCAAAGGGAGAGTTTATATGTTGAAGGAGCATCGAAGTAGAATTATTGAGAATGTTCGGGGCATCGAATTTTTTGTCATGGAACGTGATAAATGTTTTCCAGCAGTTGATAATAGAATATATTGTATATATTCTGACTTGGGTTCTCTCTTAGATTGAGAATCGACTCGTTGAAATAGGAGAGCAGCGAAACAGATTATTCCTAATAAATTCTCGTTGCTTTTTATCTACATAGAATGATTTTTCAAGTTACTTTGCATTTTTGGAATCCCACACACAAACAAGGAACATAACATTATTCTTTCTTCGCCATTGCAAACAGAGCATACTTTTTTTTTCGCCGCATATGCTTTATCCACAGAATTCTTACGAACAAAATGGTTACTATTAATTTTTTACATTGATTAGATACTCTTGAAGCTTTTGCTTTGGTTGCATATATTATACTTTTTCAAATCAATTAAGTATACACATTATTCTTTTATTCTTTTGTTTAATATTCATTTTTATGTTCAGTAAATATATTATATTTGTATTTTGTTCATAAGTAGGCACAAGTATGAATCTTATTATCAATAAACCTTCCTTAATCTTTAATGGTCTAGAGTAGTTATCATTTCAATCATTCTTATATCTTGAACTTGATCAATGGTGCAGACTTGTCTGCTAGATAGTTGTGTCCACGATCATTTTCTTATGACTTCTTCTTATATTTCAAACATTACACGTTGACTTGTGTGCCAAATATTTTGATTTGAACATGTAGAATCTTGTATTTAAGGACAATACTAGGACACTAGCAAGCATCGATTGAGAATAATAGTCGGGATCAAGAGAACCAAATTAGAGCATATGAGAAAGCATTGTCTACACTTATACATTGACACTAAAAAATACTACAACATGCATTTGCCTTTTTTGTCATGTATGATCAGTTTAAGTTTTTGATTAAGGATATAATAGGTTTTGAGGGGACCCAAAACCCCATACAATAGGTTTTAAAGGACCCGAAACCATCGGATTTTACAAGGATCCAGAACCCAAATACTATGCTAATAAAGGATACAATCAAGGAAAATCAGCAGTCCGACCTCAGCCAAATCACTAAAGAAAAATCATTACAACGCTACCTGAAAAGAAAAGTAGGCCAAAGCCTTAAACAAGAGATGACTAAACAAGAAAGTCCAAGGGTTTTATCAAGCCAGGGGATTTTCCAAGCCCCAATATCTTGAACCCTTGCAAACAAAGATCCCAACACCAAAATAGCTAGATCCATGAGGATAAGCATTAGGTAACAATTTGGAACCAAGGGGTTTTGAAAGGCTTCCCAAACCTTCATGTTGGGTTTTGAAGTGGCTTCCAAAACCAATAAAAATAAGCCAACATGTACTAGAATAATGGGGTTTTGAAAGCCTCCCCAAACCTTCAAGTAGGGTTTTGAAGTGGCTCCCAAAACCAATTGGATGAAACTCACAAACAAAGCTCCATCCCATGAAACAAAGTCCAACAACCAAAAGACAAGACCATACTGCATAGTTGGATAAATGGGTTTTGAAAAGGCTCCCAAAACCTTAAGCAAAAAAAGAGGCATAGGCCAGCTAGAATCCAAGAAAGAATGCTCCATCGAAATCTCCACCTCAATAGGAGAAAAGGGACAGAAACCTAGCAGCAAGGAGAGAGGAGCAATCTTACACCTACCCTAGGAAAATAGGGCATCCACAACCCCCAAAAGGTTCCATCTAACAACACTCAGCCAACCACTCTTCCCCTCAGTAGAAGAGTGCACCACTTCCATAAGATAGGAAGAGAAGAGCTGAAAGATGAAACCCAGACCCATGGAAGAGCTCCTCTTGAGAAACATAGGAATAATGAAACACCCACAACCTTCAAGAGGACACTCGAAAGAGCGAGAAAGCAGGATCAAGAAGACCCTCAAAACAGAGAAACCTCTGCAACGGATGAGGCAAAGACCTCCAAAACAAGAAAAAGGAAGGGGGAGATGGGCACAGGAAGCACCCAGTCCACTCCTGCAAAAAAATCCAGAAGCCACGACCCCAACGAAACCACCACCACGCCAAAAAAGAACAAATCTGCCGCAACTGCAACACCAACAACAGAGAGAATCCTAGACCGAGCGTTAAGCACAACCGCTTCACTCTCCCACCAAACCCGCAAGAAAAACCCGCCACCACACCATCCTTCCAAACTGCAAACCAAAACAACAACAATAAAGAAAGAATGATGACCGAATGTATCACCATGGGGAAGAGCATGATCAAACACTTCACCCATGAGAAACAAGAGCAGGTCAGAGCCACGGGGCTCAAATAAACTCCAACATCGACCTCGGACGTAACACCACCACAACCACTGCATTACCCAGAGGAAGAATGAGCAACACAGAAAACCCTGCAAGCAACCGAGAATGTGGAAGGGAAGGATAAAAGGGGCCACACAAGCCAAAGCACCTTCGATAGTCTCCACACAAAGCAGATTGCCCACCACTTCCAATCATCATCGTCTTTGTCTTTTCCTTCACCACCATCTTCTGCAACATCCTCTGCCTCACCATGACCTCCCAAAACCCTAGCGCCGCTTCCACTCCTCCCACTCATGTTCAAACTTCAATTAACTTTAGGTTGTATGATCATTTTAAGTTAGTAAAGGGGTTTAATGCAATAACCACTATGGTTACTTGTTTGTTTTTTTATTATTTGCATAATATTAAATCTCAAGTATTATCATAATCAATCAAGTGACATTGACATCTATGCACCCTAGAAGTGTGACCTCATGACCTTATCAACCATTTCCATGGCAAAAATTCTATGCCATATTCTTACATACTCACATGATATATAGTAAGCTCCCAAAAAATATCAAGATCATTCTTAGACCCAAATCTATATTTCCCATTCATTTGTAGTGGTCATACATATGTATCTCTTATTAAGAATTGGAGGCTCTAGACATAGTTTGCACATTGGAATAATAGAGAGGCTTCATCCTCTCCTTCGATGTGAGATCTCTTCAAACTCACTTTTAATCATAGACATAATTAAGTCCAATATTCCAATTCAATTCATATACTCTTAGACCCAAAACAACATTAGTATATGTATACAATGGTTCAGATTTGTCTCTTAGATAGTTGTGCCTACATCATTTCAATTTTTCTTATATCTTGGGCTCAATCAATGGTGCAGTTTGTTATGCATAGATCATTTTCTTATTGTCTTCTTCATATATTTCAACCACTACATGTTGTCTTTTGTGCAAAATATTTTGAATTGAGTATATAGGATCTTGTATTTTAGGAAAATACTAGGACACTAGTAACAATCAATTGAGAATAACTATGGGGATCAAAAGAAACAAATTAGAGTACATGAGAAAGCACTATCTACATTTATATATTGGCACTCAAAAACACTACAACATGCATTTGCAATTATTTTGTCATGTATGATTAGTTTAAGTTAGTAATGTTGGCATATGGACACTCCAATGAGGCATTGTATGTGATTGAAGGTTTTGTCATTGATGGCAACCTTGCAATCCTATGGCATCGGCAAGACATTATACCGACAAAGCATTACACAGGCAATCTTGCAATCCTATGGCACTGGCAAGAAATTATACCGACAAAGCATTACACCGACAAGACAGTGCACCGACATCAATGGATCACTCTACACCGACACCGACACAAAAGAAAAGATGTATACCAGCAAAGAGGCTGACAAGATTTTTGTTATGTAATATTTTGTTTATTATTGTAAGCCGACTAGGCAAATTGTAAAATGACTCTTATATATAAAGGAGATCATTGTAGACATTTGTAGAAGAGATGGTAGAAACATAAAGAAAAATATTAGGTAGACCTAATGTGCGAATTATAGGTCAAGGGTATATGTAAAGAACAGAGCATGAACCGGTACTGAATCTGGCATTGAAGATGCTATTGTAAAGCAGTACAAGTCATTGGATTAATATAATCCTTATTGTAAGTCAGTGTGACTTCCCATTGAGTAGTGAGCTCTAGGCAGTTGGCCTTCCTGCATGTGCAGGCCCCTATTGTAAGTAATATTCTCTTATTGGCCAGTGAGTGAATATTGTGGGTCACAAATCCCACCGAGGTTTTTCCCACACCGGGTTTCCTCGTTAAACATCTTGTGTTATGGTGTACTTTTCATGTGGATATTCTTGATTCTGTTTATTGCATTATTTCTTGCATACCAGTACACTGTTATATTATGTTCTGCATGTTTTAACTTAAGAAATTCTTATTACTAGTTAGATACTGATTCACCCCCCCCCCCTCAGCATCTTTGGGACCCCTAACAATTGGTATCAGAGCTTAATCCTCTATTTTCAGAAGCCTAACAACTTGAGGAAGATCTTGACACCGGTAAAGATGGAAAATCTGATGAAGCAACTTGAAGGAGCTCTTATAGACTATGATGCAGAGAAATTGAAAAATATAAAATTAGAAGATGATTTAAGAGCTGCTCAGGATATCATTCAGGCACTTCAAGAAAATTTTACTATTGCAAGAAATAAGAGAAGAGAACTTTGTGAAAAATTGCAAAATGAAAATGATGAAAAGGAATCACTTAATGACATGATAAGCAAGTTGAAACAAGAGATCATGACAACAAAAAATGAAATGCAGGATATGACTATGAGATTTTGCAAAGAGATTGAGGACAGGAAGAAGAATGAAGAAGAATGACCAGAAGACTAAGTGATGCAACAAATTAGAACACAAGACTTAGCTATGAAAATGACATGTTGAAGACAGATTTGATGCATACTCAGAATGACTCAAATGAACTGATGAGACAAAAAGAAATCTTGGAAAGAGAATTGGAAACTGCAAATCAACACAAAGAAAAATTCAAGAAAAGCTTAAAGGAACTTGGTACCTTGCTGAAGAATCAAAAACCTAAAGGTGACACTTCTGGAATTGGCTTTGAAGTTGGTGAAAGCTCTGGTACTGCAAATACCCAGGATCACAACAAACCGGTAAGACAACCTAATGCTTATAAATTCAATGGAAAATGCTTTAACTGTAATAAGTATGGTCATAGAGAAAATGAATGTAGATCTAGGAATTATCAGAATATCAATACACCCACCGGTCAACGTTTAAAATGCAACAAAGTTGGTCACAACTCTAAAAACTACAGAATGAATGTGAGATGTTATGTTTGTGGAAGATTTGGACATTTATCAAATCAATGCAGAACACAAACCGACATAGGTTATGGGAAAGCTATTCAGAAGAATAATGTAACTTGTTATGCATGTAACAAGATTGGGCATATTGCTAAATTTTGTAGAAGTAAAGGTACACCGCTAGACAACAAAAGTGCTAGCTTGAAGGTTAAAGAAAAAGTTGAAGAGGTTAAGCAAGAATTCTCAAAACAATGGATTAGAAAAGCTAATCTAAATATTGGGAATACTTCTCCACCGGTAGAACCAACCAATGCTTCACCAGTAGGACAAAGTAGTGCTCCATCGGCAGGAAGTTTTTCATCTAATTGAAGAAAATTTCCTTGAGGGTTTGGCAATCAAATGACACATGTGCTAATCATTCCCTCGGTTAGATATAAGAAGTTGAAAATCACTTATTACCGACAGACAATGTTAAGTAAATACTTAACCGACATGTAATAAATGTGGTAGATGGCGAAAAGACATTATAAAAATAAGGTTTTGGCTCCATTCCATTTCACCGTGATTTCAAATTTTCAGAGAGCGCGAAGATTCCGATCTAAGGTATTTCGAGCAAGAAGCAAGCACACTCCAAGCAATCATCCATCCAAGGCAGAAAAAGGTATTTAATCATGGCATCCACCTCTGCAATTGAATACATAGCAAACCCTACTATTGTTGAAGTAATTAAAAGACCTAGGCCCGTATTTTAGTTAGTTCCCGAGATAGAAAAATGATACCTTAGGTGCTTTTTCTCAAATCCCTAAAGGTGTTGTATATGCTGAAGACCCTAGAATGTACATCCACTGCAACATTTAAGAGTTAGGAGATGAGGAAATCAAAACCATGTATAAAACCGTGATATGTGATGATATCGGCAATGCTAAAGATGAACGCAAGGTTATTGAAACCCTAGGATTCACAGAAACCCTTAGCATTCCTGAATTTCCAAAGGATGTGATTAGGATAGTTTTAAGCAGAGTTCATGGAGAATTTTTCTGGTTAGATGTAATCCATAAGATCACCAAGGAAGCTGTGAAAGCTATCACAGGGTTACTGACCAGCGGTAAGAGACCAAATAAAACCAAGAAGGTTCCAAATGACCTAGTTACAAAACTAACTGGTGCCTCATTCGACAAGAGATCTTTAAGGGTTAATGATGTAAAAGATATCAATGTGAGATTCATAAGTATGATATTAGGTTACAAAGCCACTCATGCTAATAGACTTAACTCAGTTTCAAGTTTATGCATTAAGAGTGCTTATGATATGGTAACAGACAATGCAAAAATTGACATCTGTGAATGGTTAAAAGATGAACTGATTGACAATCTTGGAAAAATAAAAAAGGACAAGAAAGGAACTTTCAGATTTGGAAATCTATTAGTATGCCTAATGCTACACATAACAAAATAGGTTCTCAATTTAGGTTATAAAGAACTTGGATATGACATATCGGTAGGAAAACAATTGACTGAACTGTTCAATACCATGGGTGAGAACAAGGAGAACAATATTCATGACTTTTTCCAAGCATTGAAGACCAAAATGAAGAAAAGAATAAGGTTATCTCTGAAAATAGTAGACAAATACAAAGATGACATATGCTTTGTTATTAAGAAAGATGAAATCTGGATGGAAGCGGTCATCCCAAGGACAATTTGGGTAACCGAGATGGGCTATGAGACAGATGATCACATAGTTGAAACTTATGCTAAAGCACTTCTGGAAGTCCCCAATGAACCTAAGGAAGAAGTATTTGGTTGTGCTGAGACCATAGAAAGCCAAATACAATCAAAGAAAAGAGTAAAGAAGGTTGAGGCATTTGTGAGGAAAGGATCCAGGCAAGCAAAAGCCATTAAGGAAGATGTATTAAAGAAAACCGGCATAATAGAAAATGAGTTGGCAGCTCCACAACCTGAAACTCATCTATCACTGGTAGGTACTTCTTCGCAAGGTGACATGCCAACAACTTTTAAAAGAGTTGTTAGAAAAAGAGATCCCTCACCGGCAACTACCCCTTCACCTAGAAGAACAAGGCAAAAGCAACAAGCAGTGAGATCTCTAGTTAGAAAGGCCACACCCAAGAAAAAGCTGACACCAAAGAAAAAGAAAAGGACAAGCAGTGACTTGACACCTCTTGATATATTGTTAAATGAAATCATAGAGGAAGGAAAACAAAAAAACATAAAGAAATTTTATGACACTCTATCTGTTGATGAGAAAGAGCAAGTTGAGAACATTGTAATACTGCATATGGACATGTACAAGAAAATTTTGATGGAAGTAGCAAATGAAATTCCTGATGATTTATTCAAAAGACTTGAGGCCAGAAGACAAGCAGTGATTGAATTAGAAAAGAAAATAAAAATAGAGAAGCTACTTGCTGTATATCCGGTAAACTCTCCAAAGGAAATTGATGATTTGATTGCTCAAGCAAACCAGTCAGTATTCTCTACTGCACACCGACATATTTCATTGATGGCAGGAAGAGTTACTGAAGTAACAGAGGAAACAGAAGATGGTTGGGATATATTCCTGGTTGACAAGAAAAAACAAGAAGAATACAGGAACCCTAAACCTATAAAGGTATTTCAGAAGGATAGGGACAAGGGGAAAGGCAAAGTGGGTGGACCACCAAGCATGAAAGTTAAAGACAACCTACCCCCATCGGTGAAAATAACAACTACTGAAGATCAACCGCCAACAGAAAGTATGGATGTAGAGAATAAAAATCCTAATTCTGAAGTTCCATATACTGTAAATGTTGATACCCAAAAGATCAACATAATAGTAGATAAAGATACAATTGACAAGTTAGATATGGCTAATGAGCCTCCGGTAGCAGGGGAAACAGAGAAACCGACAGAGGATATAGAGAAAAAGGTAGAGACTGAGGTGCCAACTAAGACAACACAACATTCAGAGAAACCAACAGAGATAAAGGCTCCGAAACAACAGGTAAATAAGGAATTAGTGCCACCGGTAAGTAGTGAAGTAGGAAAACCAGTGCTAAAAGAAATGCAGACACAAACTGACCTGCCAGAGGTCAATACAAGCATGGTTACTTCAACCGGTACTCAGATTGTTGGATCATCATCAACATTCAAGTCAACAAATGTGACTGAGGTATTACTTGACTCCATCAAGAAAATAACTGACTGCAGCTCACGGGCTTATAAGGCAATAGATGATTCTATACCAATTTTGAAGGTAATAGATCCAAACTGTAACATAGATAATAAAGATTCTTTAGGACAATTGGATACATTGTGTAAATATATTTATGAAAACATTGAGAAAATAAAGGAGGAATTAGTAAAGGATAAGGAAGAGAAAGAGAAAGATAAATTCTTTGATGAGGAAATAAAGAAGTGTAAGAGAGATTTTGACACACTTCTACCAGAACTATGTAGTTTGTTGAAAGAATACAAAAGTTTGTATAAAGATACATGTAAAACAAATTTTTGACTGTAGATATTGACAAGAAAATAAGCAAGGCACATGATGAGATAAATAAGCTTGTAGACAATTTTGTAAACTCACTTGATTCATTATTAGTTTTTGAAGAGAAGATAGCAAATTTTGAGGAAGAATTGCTCAAATTGGAAAGAGAGAAAGAGAGAATAATAAACAAGGCAAAGCATTTGAGATCTAAACTGAGTCCAAGATTGGACTATTTAGCATCTCTTCGGAAGGAAATTTCAGAAGCACTAATATAGGGAAGCAAAACACTGACAGAGCATTTGCAGCATCTCACCGGTACAGTGTAGAGAAATGAAACAACAATAAAAGATAGTAAGAAGTTTATGAATAGTATAAACTTAATTTTGGGAGATCTTTTTTAGATAATAAATACCCAACTACAGGGTTGAGGATATGGATAGATGAAACTACAAACTCTACTGACATCTTGACAACCTTTGTCATTGATGCCAAAGGGGGAGTAGTGGGATGAGAAAATTCAAAATACAGGAAAGCTCTCACATTTTTGGTAACATTTTTGGACTACACATTTTGGACACTTTTTGAAATTTCTCATGAGTGTTGCCATCAATGCCAAAGGGGGAGATTGTTGGCATATGGACACTCTAATGAGACATTATATGTGATTGAAGGTTTTGTCATTGATGGTAACCTTGCAATCCTATGGCATTGGCAAGACATTATACCGACAAAGCATTACACAGACAACCTTGCAATCCTATGGCACCGGAAAGACATTATACTGGCAAAGCATTACACCGACAAGACAGTGCACCGGCATCAACATATCACTCTACACCGGCACCGACACAGAAGAAAAGATGTATACCGACACAGAGGCTGATAGGATTTTTGTTATTTAATATTTTGTTTATTATTGTAAGCGGACTTGGAAAATTGTAAAATGACTCTTATATATAAAGGAGATCATTGTAGACATTTGTAGAAGAGATGGTAGAAGCATAAAGAAAAATATTAGGTAGACCTTATGTGCAAATTATAGGTCAAGGGTATATGTAAAGAAAAGAGCATGAACCGGTATTGAATCTGGCATTGAAGATGCTATTGTAAAGTAGTACAAGTCATTGGATTAATATAATCCTTATTGTAAGTCAATGTGACTTCCCATTGAGCAGTGAGCTCTAGGCAGTTGGCCTTCCTGCATGTGCAGGCCCCTATTGTAAGTAATATTCTCTTATTGGCCAGTGAGTGAATATTGTGGGTCACAAATCCCACCGAGGTTTTTCCCACACCGGGTTTCCTCGTTAAACATCTTGTGTTATGGTGTACGATACTGATTCACCCCCCCCCTCAGTATCTTTGGGACCCTTAACAATCGGTATTAGAGCTTAATCCTCTATTTTCAGAAGCCTAATAGCTTGAGGAAGATCTTGACACCGGTAAAGATGGAAAATCTGATGAAGCAACTTGAAGGAGCTCTTATAGACTATGATGCAGAGAAATTGAAAAATATAAAATTAGAAGATGATTTAAAAGCTGCTTAGGATATCATTCAGGCACTTCAAGAAAATTTTACTGTTGCAAGAAATAAGAGAAGAGAACTTTGTGAAAAATTGCAAAATGAAAATGATGAAAAGGAATCACTTAATGATATGATAAGCTAGTTGAAACAAGAGATCATGATAACAAAAAATGAAATGCAGGATATGACTATGAGATTTTGCAAAGAGATTGAGGACAGGAAGAAGAATGAAGAAGAATTGACCAGAAGACTAAGTGATGCAACAAATGAGAACACAAGACTTAGCTATGAAAATGACATGTTGAAGACAGATTTGATGCATACTCAGAATGACTCAAATGAACTGATGAGACAAAAAGAAATCTTGGAAATAGAACTAGAAACTACAAATCAACACAAAGGAAAATTCAAGAAAAGCTCGGAGGAACTTGGTACCTTGTTGAAGAATCAAAAACCTAAAGGTGACACTTTTGGAATTGGCTTTGAAGTTGGTGAAAGCTCTGGTACTACAAATACTCAGGATCACAACAAACTGGTAAGACAACCTAATGCTTATAAATTCAATGGAAAATGCTTTAACTGTAATAAGTGTGGTCATAGAGCAAATGAATGTAGATCTAGGAATTATCAGGATATCAATACACCCACCGGTTAATGTTCAAAATGCAACAAAGTTGGTCACAACTCTGAAAACTACAGAATGAATGTGAGATGTTATGTTTGTGGAAGATTTGGACATTTATCAAATCAATGCAGAACACAAACCGACATAGGTTATGGTAAAGCTATTCAGAAGAATAATGTAACTTGTTATGCATGTACCAAGATTGGGCATATTGCTAAACTTTGTAGAAGTAAAGGTACACCAGTAGACAACAAAAGTGCTAGCTTGAAAGGTGAAGAAAACGTTGAAGAGGTTAATCAAGAATTCTCAAAGAAATGTATTAGAAAAGCTGATCTAAATATTGGGAATACTTCTCCACCGGTAGAACCAACCAATGCTTCACCAGTAGGACAAAGTAGTGCTCCATCGGCAGGAAGTTTTTCATCTAATTGAAGAAAATTTCCTTGAGGGTTTGGCAATCAAATGACACATGTGCTAATCATTCCCTCGGTTAGATATAAGAAGTTGAAAATCACTTATTACCGGCAGACAATGTTAAGTAAATACTTAACCGGCATGTAATAAATGTGGTAGATGGCGAAAAGACATTATAAAAATAAGGTTTTGGCTCCATTCCATTTCACCGTGATTTCAAATTTTCAGAGAGCGCGAAGATTCCGATCTAAGGCATTTCGAGCAAGAAGCAAGCACACTCCAAGCAATCATCCATCCAAGGCAGAAAAAGGTATTTAATCATGGCATCCACCTCTGCAATTGAATACATAGCAAACCCTACTGTTGTTGAAGTAATTAAGAGACCTAGGCCCATATTTCAGTTAGTTCCCGAGATAGCAAAGAAGGATGATACCTTAGGTGCTTTTTCTCAAATCCCTAAAGGTGTTGTATATGCTGAAGACCCTAGAATGTACATCCACTGCAACATTGAAGAGTTAGGAGATAAGGAAATCAAAACCATGTATAAAACCGTGATATGTGATGATACCAACAATGTTAAAGATGAACACAAGGTTATTGAAACACTAGGATTCACATAAATCATTAGCATTCCTGAATTTCCAAAGGATGTGATTAGGATAGTTTTAAGCAGAGTTCATGGAGAATTTTTTTGGTTAGATGCAATCCATAAGATCACCAAGGAAGCTGTGAAAGCTATCATAGGGTTACCGACCACCGGTAAGAGAGAAAATAAAACCAAGAAGGTTCCAAATGACATAGTTACAAAACTAACTGGTGCCTCATTCAACAAGAGATCTTTAAGGGTTAATGATGTAAAAGATATCAATGTGAGATTCATAAGTATGATATTAGGTTACAAAGCCACTCATGCTAATAGACTTAACTCAGTTTCAAGTTTATGCATTAAGAGTACTTATGATATTGTAAGAGACAATGCAAAAAATGACATCTGTGAATGGTTAAAAGATGAACTGATTGACAACCTTGGAAAAATAAAAAAGGACAAGAAAGGAACTTTCAGATTTGGAAATCTGTTAGTATGCCTAATGCTACACATAACAAAATAGGTTCCCGGTATAGGTTATAAAGAACTTGGATGTGACATACCAGTAGGAAAACAATTGACTGAACTGTTCAATACCATGGGTGAGAACAAGGAGAACAATATTCATGACTTTTTCCAAGCATTGAAGACCAAAATGAAGAAAAGAATAAGGTTATCTCTGAAAATAGTAGACAAATACAAAGATGACATATGCTTTGTTATTAAGAAAGATGAAATCTGGATGGAAGCGGTCATCCCAAGGACAATTTGGGTAACCGAGATGGGCTATGAGACAGATGATCACATAGTTGAAACTTATGCTAAAGCATTTCTGGAAGCTCCCAATGAACCTAAGGAAGAAGTATTTGGTGGTGCTGAGACCATAGAATGCCAAATACAATCAAAGAAAAGAGTAAAGAAGGTTGAGGCATTTCTGAGGAAAGGATCCAGGCAAGCAAAATCCATTAAGGAAGATGTATTAAAGAAAATCGGCATAACAGAAGATGAGTTGGCAACTCCATAACTTGAAACTCATCTATCACCGGTAGGTACTTCTTTGCAAGGTGACATGCTAGCAACTTTTAAAAGAGTTGTCAGAAAAAGAGATCCCTCACTGGCAACCACCCCTTCACCTAGAAGAACAAGGCAAAAGCAACAAGCAGTGAGATCTCCAGTTAGAAAGGCCACACCCAAGAAAAAGCTGACACCAAAGAAAAAGAAAAGGACAAACAGTGACTTGACACCTCTTGATATATTGTTAAATGAAATCATAGAGGAAGGAAAACTGAAAAACATAGAGAAAATTCATGACACTCTATTTGCTGATGAGAAAGAGCAAGTTGAGAACATTGTAATACTGCATATGGACATGTACAAGAAAATTTTGATGGAAGTAGCAAATGAAATTCCTAATGATTTATTCAAAAGACTTGAGGCCAGAAGGCAAGCAGTGATTGAATTAGACAAGAAAATAAAAATAGAGAAGCTACTTGCTGTATATCCGGTAAACTCTCCAAAGGAAATTGATGATTTGATTGCTTAAGCAAACCGGTTAGTATTCTCTACTGCACACCAACATATTTCACTGATGGCAGGAAGAGTTACTAAAGTGACAGAGGAAATAGAAGATGGTTGGGATATATTCCTGGTTGACAAGGAAAAACAAGAAGAATACAGGAACCCTAAACCTATAAAGGTATATCAGAAGGATAGGGACAAGGGGAAAGGAAAAGTGGGTGGACCAGCAAGCATCAAAGTTAAGGACAACCTACCCCCATCGGTGAAAATAACAACTACTAAAGATCAACCGTCAACAAAAAGTATGGATGTAGAGGATAAAAATCCTAATTTTGAAGTTCTATATACTATAAATGTTGATACCCAAAAGATCAACATAATAGTAGATAAAGATACAACTGACAAGTTAGATATGGCTAATGAGCCTCCGGTAGCAAGGGAAACAGAGAAACGGACAGAGGATACTGAGAAAAAGGTAGAGACCGAGGCACCAATTGAGACAACACAACATTCAGAGAAACCAACAGAGCTAAAGGCTCCGGAACAACAGGTACATAAGGAATTAGTGCCACCGGTAAGTAGTGAATTAGGAAAACCAATGCTAAAAGAAATACAAACACAAACTGACCTGCTAGAGGTCAATACAAGCATGGTTACTTCAACCGGTACTTAGATTGTTGGATCATCATCAACATTCAAGTCAACAAATGTGACTGAGGTATTACTTGACTCCATCAAGAAAATAACTGACTGCAGCTCATAGGCTTATAAGGCAATAGATGATTCTATACCAATTTTGAAGGTAATAGCTCCAAACTGTAACATAGATAATAAAGATTCTTTAGGACAATTGGATACATTGTGTAAATATATTTCTGAGAACATTGAGAAAATAAAGGAGGAATCAGTAAAGGATAAGGCAGAGAAAGAGAAACATAAATTCTTTGATGATGAAATAAAGAAGTGTAAGAGAGATTTTGACACACTTCTACTAGAACTATGTAGTTTGTTGAAAGAATACAAAAGTTTGTATAAAGATACATGTAAAACAAACTTTTTGACTGCAGATATTGACAAGAAAATAAGCAAGGCACAGGATGAGATAAATAAGCTTGCAGACAATTTTTTAAACTCACTTGATTTATTATCAGTTTTTGAAGAGAAGATAGCAAATTTTGAGGAAGAATTGCTCAAATTGGAAAGAGAGAAAGAGAGAATAATAAACAAGGCAAAGCATTTGAGATCTAAACTGAGTCCAAGATTGGACTATTTAGCATCTCTGCAGAAGGAAATTTCAGAAGCACTAATACAGGGAAGCAAAACAACGTCAGAGCACTTGCAACATCTCACCAGTACAGTGAAGAGAAATGAAACAACAATAAAAGATAGTAAGAAGTTTATGGATATTATAAACTTAATTTTGGGAGATCTTTTTAAGATAATAACTACACAGCTACAGGGTTGAGGATATGGATAGATGAAACTACAAACTCTACTGACATCTTGATAACCTTTGTCATTGATGCCAAAGGGGGAGTAGTGGGATGAGAAAATTCAAAATACAGGAAAGCTCTCACTTTTTTGGTAACATTTTTGGACTACACATTTTGGACACTTTTTGAAATTTCTCATGAGTGTTGCCATCAATGCCAAAGAGGGAGATTGTTGGCATATGGACACTCCAATGAGACATTGTATGTGATTGAAGGTTTTGTCATTGATGGCAACCTTGCAATCCTATGGCATCGGCAAGACATTATACCGACAAAGCATTACACAGGCAACCTTGCAATCCTATGGCACCGGCAAGACATTATACCGACAAAGCATTACACCGACAAGACAGTGCACCGACATCAACATATCACTCTACACCGGCACCGACACAGAAGAAAAGATGTATACCGGCACAGAGGCCGACAAGATTTTTGTTATTTAATATTTTGTTTATTATTGTAAGATGACTTGGTAAATTGTATAATGACTCTTATATATAAAGGAGATCATTGTAGACATTTGTAGAAGAGATGGTAGAAGCATAAAGAAAAATATTAGGCAGACCTAATGTGTGAATTATAGGTCAAGGGTATATGTAAAGAACAGAGCATGAACCGGTACTGAATTTGGCATTGAAGATGCTATTGTAAATAAGTACAAGTCATTGGATTAATATAATCCTTATTGTAAGTCAATGTGACTTCCCATTGAGTAGTGAGCTCTAGGCAGTCTGCTTTCCTGCATGTGCAGGCCCCTATTGTAAGTAATATTCTCTTATTGGCCAGTGAGTGAATATTGTGGGTCACAAATCCCACCGAGGTTTTTCCCACACCGGGTTTCCTCGTTAAACATCTTGTGTTATGGTGTACTTTTCATGTGGATATTCTTGATTCTATTTATTGCATTATTTCTTGCATACCGGTACACTGTTATATTATGTTCTGCATGTTTTAACTTAAGAAATTCTTATTACCGGTTAGATACTGATTCACCCCCCCCTCTCAATATCTGTGGGACCCCTAACAAGTAAAGAGTTTTAATGCATTAACCACCATGGTTATTACTAATTTTTAATTTTAAAAATTGTTTTCATACTATTAAACCTCAAGTATTATCATAATCAATGAAGTGGTATCAACATAGACCACCCTGGAAGTGCTAGCTTCATAACCTTATTAGTCATCAACATGCCAACAAATTTATGTCATATTCTATATACTCACACAATATATGGTAAGCTCCCAAAAATATCAAGGTCATACCTTGAGACACAAATCTATACCTCAAATATTCATTTTTAATGGTCTTACCTATTGAAATAGATTGAAATGTGATCCTAGCCTAGAGACATAAACTGATATCCCAAATCAATATGGTTTTATTAGAGGAAATAACCAAGAAGATCCAAATTCAATCCCAAAGTAGAGTTGGATGTTGTGTATGCTTATTTCTCTTTTTGATTTGATATGATTTTGATACAAAGATGCAAGAACTAGGTAAAATGATGTAAAAGTGACAAGATTCAACATAAACAAATAAATAGATAACAAAAAGAAAACACAGAAGTACAAATATAGAAATGAGATACAATAGAATAACTTGTTACTAAAAGTTAGAGCTGGAAGAGTTAGCCTAGTGAGCTAAGTGCCCTAGACTTGGAGGTGTGTCTTCTAATTTAGGCTTCAAATTTTGGATTAGGATGCTATGTAGATCTTTACCTAAAAAATTTAGCCTAAATATGTTAGAAAAGTGTGCTAATCAACATAGTCCAAGGGTTTTATACTGTTTAACATTTGGGACTATGCATCTTAGTCTACTCTGCACAACTCTGCAACTTTCAGTTATCAGATCTATAACCTACACACATAGAAGAGAAATTTTTTGTGTTGCATATGGGCTTGCATAAATCAAACCCCATGTTGTTTTTTCCACCTTTATTAGAGAAATGATGATGAGAGAGATCTTTTCCCCCTAGTAGTCTAAAGGCTAAATAACAATAAAATGTTGCATTGATAATATTATACCTTAGAATTGAAATTGGTGGTGATGCAATACTCTTTAGACAAGTCCTCCAAGAGGATGCAATAACATTACATGACAAGACATAACAAGATCAATCATTAAAACATGCTTGCATGTAGGTTGTTGTATCTTGTTGCTCCATAATGCTCAAATATGAAGATACTATTGTGCTTCACAATTTACACCCCACCTATAAGTTGACTAGGTGGGGACCACCATTTTTTCTTCTTCTATGCTTTTGCCTTAGTTTTTTTTGTTCCTCTTTGCGTTTGGTTCTTTCCTTTTCCCTTGTCTCCTTTTGTTTTTGTTTATTTTAATGAAACAAAGGTATTTAAATGGGTTACTTGCATCGAGGTATTTATGAGTCAATGACTAAAACCATCATTGTTAGTTTAGGAAATCTAATGTCATAATATATTCTTTAATCTTCTATTAAATTTCCTTGATATATTATGCTTATTAAGGTAATATGTTCCTTATACAAATATTTGGGAGATCTACTATGAACATTGAATAAGTGTTTTAAAAAAGGTACCTCATGTACCAAACAATATGATTAAAATTATGAGAAATTATCACACAAAATACTTAAATACATTGAGGAACTTCTTCATAAATTCATAAAGGATGGGATGTTAAAAAATATATGCACAATATAATAAGAAATTCATCCAACTTGGACATGGTAAGGAATAATCACTTAGGTCTTGATGGCCATATTATAAATAAAATAAGGTGTGTGGGTAAGTGCACCAAGATGGTGAAGAGAAAAGTGGCCACATGCAAAAAAAAAACAAAATTTTCATAACTCGTGCGTGTTTTGAAAATTCAAAAATGTGTTACCAACACCAAGCCTAGCAAAAAACAATTAAAAAAATAAAAATTTCCTCAAAACCTGTACGGGTTTTGAGGAACATTATATTTTATAATAAAAAATCAAAAGTTCCTCAAAACCCGTATTGGTTTTGAGGAACATTCTATTTTTTAGAAACCCATAGGTTATGTAGAAGTAGAAGTTTTGGCCTTAGTTCTGCATAACCCGTACGAGTTATGCAGAACAAGGAACCAAATAGGAAGTGGGGAGAGAGATAGAGGGAGAGAGATAGAGAGAGAGGGAAAGAAAGAGAAGGGAGAGAGGGTGATAATAGGATTAAGAGATGGAGAGGAAGAGAGAGAGAGTAGGGGGTAGGAAGAGAGGGATAGAATAGGATAAGGAGGGGGGAGGGAGAGAGAGTTAGAGATAGAGAGAAGGGGATAGGAAGAGAGAGAGAGAGAGAGAGAGAGAGAGAGAGAGAGAGAGAGAGAGAGAGAGAGAGAGAGAGAGAGAGAGAGAGAGTAGGAAAAGGAGAGGGGGAGAGGGAGAGAGAGGGAGATTGGGAAAAGGAGAGGGGGAGAGGGAGATCGAGGGAGAGGGATGGAGATTGGGAAAAAAGAGAGGGGAGGAGGGAGAGAGAGGGAGATTGGGAAAAGGAGAGGGGGAGAGGGAGATCGAGGGAGAGAGAGGGAGATTGGGAAAAAGAGAGAGGGGGAGGGAGAGAGAGGGAGATTGGGAAAAGGAGAGAGAGAGAGAGAGAGAGAGAGAGAGAGAGAGAGAGAGAGAGAGAGAGAGAGAGAGAGAGAGAGAGAGAGAGAGAGAGAGAGAGAGCGAGAAGGAGAAAAGGGTGAGAGACTTGGTAGAGAGAAAAGTGTGAGGGGGAGAGAGATGAGATAGAACTCAAGGAGGATAATTAGGGTTCAGAATAGACAGAGACAGTGATGGGGGAATGAAGATGAGAGAGAGGAAAAGAAGAGAGACATGCATGCATACAAACATATATACATATATCTATATAAATATATGTATATATAATTATGGATATGCATATATACATACATAAACACATATTATATATGTATGTCTATACATATGCGTAGTAAATGCTAAGTTTAGAAGCATACATTATTATGTCTTCATAACCCGTACGGGTTTTGTGAAACACAAAATAATGGTTTTAGTTCTACATAACCTGTACAGGTTATGTAGAACTGTGAATAGTACTTTTTTTTATTTTTTCAAAACTCGTGCAGGTTTTGGCTTGGTAAGAGGGTTGGAAAACAACCCTAAGGATTGCAAGCCCATTTTACCCCCATTTTTGTCCCTTTACACATTTTTTCATCTTCCAACATGATTTCTCGACTTCATCATCATTAAGTTTACAAATGATCAAGCGGGTATCTCTAAAATTAACACCATAATCTCACATGTCTTCTTAATTTTTTGACCATATAAATTTTTCTATTTTTGGACAACATTAGCATTGTAAACTTTAATTTTCTTTACCTGTGCCTTGACAATCCTTACAAACATATGTCTACCATTTTTTTAATAAATTTTGATATACTTGACCAAATTCAAAATAAATTACATATTATTGTTCTACACTAGATTCTATACACTTTAAAAAAAAGAAGTTTGCATTTTCGATTAATTTGATGCAAGTTATGCCCAATGCACGAAGAGGTACCAAATTTTTAGGATGCGGTCATTTCAAAAAATCATAAAAAAATACTCAACGGAAAATTACAAAAATACATGACTAGAGAGGATTGTAAAGAATAAGTAGATCATTTCAAGATTAGGGGAATAAATAAGGTGAACATTTATAATTCAAAATATGTGCATTTTATTCAAGGACCTAATTTATGTATGCTTGTCACTTCCTAGTTGAAAGAGAATAGAGATAAGATTTGATTTATAACCTTAGAATATAATGAGATTATTGTTTTATCATGCATGGTCTAGATAATGTAACAAATTCCATATCAATTTTTAATTTGTGAATATAATCAATCATTAATTTCCTCAATAAATTTTTGATATATCATTATGTTCATTTATAGAATCTTTTCCTTTCAAATTTGCATTCTACTATATAACTATATCATAATTTAAAAAACAAGACCAATATATCTAATTTAGTATTAGCTTAATTTTTTTTTCCAATATATCTAATATAGTACTATCTTAAAAATCATCTAACTTAAAAAAACAAGTCTAATAGATCTAATTTAGTAGTATCTTAAAAACATCTAGAGTAGTAGTCCCATAAATTAGCTCTAAAATTATGTCTAAACCATTTGATTATGATTTTATGCCCTGTAAAAGTAAATGTTCATTAGTTGTGGAATCAATAATTAAAGTGCTAATTTTTTTACTATATGTGGGTATGTGCACAAAGATGGTGGTCATAAAAGTGGAAACCACCCAAAAAAAACATGAAAAAACAAGCAGCGCGTACACAGTTATAAAATTTAAAATCACCTCGTACGCGCTTAGGTCCGTTGTTCCCGAGCCTAAAAAAGGTAGTGCATACAGGTTGCTTTTAGGAAAGTGAGCGCGTTTTTTCCCCATTTCCTCCACAAAACCATGAACGGGCTGCCTCATTTCTCCTCCAGATGCTATGGATCAAGGTTAGTTTTTCTTAATTTTTGTCTTTCTTTCCCGTTTATTCAATTTGTTTTACGTTTTGAATTTAATTTCATTAATTTTGATTAGGTTTTTTTATTTTTTGTTTCAAAAGATATATTCTAATAATCCACAACAAGAACAACAAAATGCACCCCCTGAAAACCCACTAGATACACCCCTAGTTCCTCCTTTTGACCGCACACCTAAAAACATGAACAATTGATTAATCAGTTAGGAAAAAACACGTCTAAAATAAATAGACTGATTAATAAATTGAAAACATATGAACTTGAGCATCATAAATCCCTCACCACTAGCCTAGAAACATTAGCTAGTGGTGCCACAACCATTTCCACACAAATTACAAAATGGGGAAACTTTAGGGATATGTGTCATCAATACTATGCTGATGGGTTATCATACGAGGGAGTGAAAAACAAAAATATTAGTAAACAACAAATATGTGCCCTTTTTGTTGATCCTAAAACCGGTGAGTCGTTACCTCTTAATGCAAAGAGGTTTCCCATACATTGGTGTACCAATGTGCATATGAAGAATCTTTTTTGGCAGAGGTGGTGGATGGTCTTTGATGATCCACCTTGTAATAATTATGAGGTGCCATTGTATTTCTTGAGAAAAGTATACTGTGAGTTTGTCCTCAATGTGTGGCCAAACTATTTTGACATGAGAGAGTTCCATGGTAGAGGTGGCGGCTCTACCCAAGATAGACCTAGAGCCCATAGGCGAGTAGCCCTGGAGAGTCGTCACCCCCTAGCACCCAAACCCAAGGTGCATCAGGTTGTCCCAGTAGAGCTGAAAGAGTCAATGGAGCTACAGACTCTTCAGGTAGCCACAACATTGACTGGTGCTATCATCCAACATGGGACGTTGTTAGCACACCCTATTGTACTCAATTATGAGCCATTAGTTGCTCTAGGTGGCGACAAAGAGCCCATTCAACATATGCGTGTCAGTTGCTCGGGGATGTTATCAAGGACAAATGACATGGCCGTTGTAGATGGATCCACATCTCATTCATGCATGATTTACGGGAGTAGATGTCAGGCCTGCACAACTAAGGATTTGGTGCTGACAGAGGAGTTGATGGACATGGTGTTTGGCCATCAGCAAGAGACACAAGTGTGTTGATTTGAATTCATAGCATTTTATTTATTAGTCACTTTAAATTTGTGATTACATAAATGAATTTTCATTTATACAACGATTTAAATTGAGACAAATAATATGCATTTCAGGATGCAATAGCGGTATCCCATACTCTCGCAGTTACTACAACTGCAACTTTGATGCCTGAGGTATAAATTTTGTAACATGTTAAAATAGAATAACACACTTTGAATTCAAAAAATTACAAGATATACTAACAATCTTTATTGCTTCGTCCAATTTTTTGTTTGTAGGTGTTGATAGGGGACCAAATGTCCCAGATTGATGACATCATGCTCTCAATGATTGATTTTGGCCTACAAGGCTATACAGTATCATATTTTGTACAATCCTTTTTATGTATTGTTTTGATGAAATATGCAAGTCATTTCATTTTAGATTTTTTAAATTATGTTTAATATATTTTTAGTACTAATATCTCATGTTAATTTTATTTTTTTAGGGCACCCCCTCCGCGTCTAGGCGTCATCCTAAGAAAAAGAATTCCTCGAAGACGCCAAAACGTGGGCAGAAGGTAATTGAACACATTTTTATTTGTACAATTCTTTGAAAATGTTGAAATCAAGTCTTAGTTTGGGTTTGTAGATTGATTAGTGTTTTTTTTGTCTATTTTACATGTACAACGACCATTGAGCTATGTGGATTTGTTGAATGCACCTGATTCGCCCATGGATCAAGAGAGGGTAGAGGTATGTATATCTACTTTATTTTCTTGATTTCATGATTGTATCACATGTACATGTGAACTTGTGATAAATTATAATCTTATAATTTTTTCATACAAGAAATATCCATAGCTGCTTCATCAATGGCGAGCCCTCCTCCATGCATTGGAGAAGAATCATAGGATCTGATACACTTTTGTTTGATATATTACATTAATTGTTTTTAACCTACAATACTTATCATTATATTAATTGTATTTAATCTTTGACCATTTTTTGTATAGGTAATAGCGACAGCTTCTCCATCGATGGTGAGCCATCCTCAGTCCATCGGAGAAGCATCTCAGGCACCAGTACGTCATTGTTCTCTATATTATATCTTTTAAGTGTTTTTGATGTATTTATGTTAGTAAATTGTATTAATTGTACATTTAATCTACAATAGACCCCGTGGTTCGACCATAACGCGGATCCTTTTAAGTTTGTCTTCAAGAAAACTCCTAAGAGTGACAAGGAGAGGAGAGCGAAGACATTAGCTCCGAGATTAGCTGATGAGGTAGTCTACATTTCAATTGTACAGGAATTATAGTTAAATACATAGTTATGTTATTAATTGTGAACGATTTTCTACAAAAGAATTCCAACTTGGCTTTTGAATTGTGGTTTTGCAGCCATCTACAGAGCCACGTACTACATCGAAGAAGCTCGATTTTGATGATCCACCACAAGTTTAGGATCATATAGTGTTAGTTGTGGTCATAGAGTGACCAATACATGTTGATATATTCTACATTTTTATTGTATATTGATTTGGACATGGCATATGCCACATTTTGTAATACTTGTATTGACTTGGTAGACATGCCTTTTTTTAATATATATATATATATATATATATATATATATATATATATATATATATATATATATATATATATATATATATATATATAAGTGTTGATATTCGATCCAATAAATATGTACTGATTTTATTATTGTGTATTCGTTGTATTTTGTGGCTGTCCTTTTATAAAGTTAATTGATCATTTGCCTATGTAATCAACAATATGAATATAAACAACAAAAATCTATGATATAAAACATTGCAATCGCGGAATATGATTTGATTAAATTTCTAAAATGTCAAATTAACCCTACAAAACTCCTTGTATTCAGTTCATTATTATGTATTCGCTATATTTGGTGGCTTCCCTTTTATAAATTTAAATGAATATCTGCCTATGTAATCAACAATATGAATATAAACAACAAAAATCGACAATATGAATATAAACAACATTATGTGTGTGGTGCGAGAGCACCCTCGCGCTCGCAATGGTCAAATTTTGGTTCTCATGTGAACAAATTGACGTCAGGAGCACGTCCGGGTGGGCAGGTTTACACTAGGCATGCTCCTCTCATGCACCCCAAAGCGTCGGAACATCAAGAGTCATACCCTACCGACCCAATCTCTCAAGTGCCATGAGTCCAAAAAAAGTCAAACTTTGACGGACTATTTTTTCCAACCCAACATACATATGATTGATCCGTTTAAACTTGTTGGGTCTTGTGAGGCTCCTCTACAATGGCCTATCTCAGGTTTTGATGATTCAGAGCCATTTTCAATTGGTAGCATTTTTTTGCCTCCTGCAAAAACTGTCAGTTGCATGCAATGCAAAGTTGCAAGATAGGCTAGAATTGATTCGGTTCGTTGTGTGCACAAAACAAAATCATGAGTGCATCTAGGTGGGAAGGTTTATGTTAGGTACACTCCTCTCATGCACCCCAAAGCACTAGAATGTCGAGAGTCATACCCTACCGACACGATCTCTCAAGTGCCTTGAGTCCAAAAAATTGTCAAACTTTGACAGATTGTTTCTTCCAATCTAGGACACATATGATTGATCGGTTTGAACCCATGGGATCATGTGAGGCTCCTCTACAATGGCCTATCTCAATTTTTGATGACTCAGATCCATTTTCAATTGGTAGCATTTTTTTGCCTGCTGTAAAAACCATAAGTTACATGCAATGCAAAGTTGCAAGATAGGCTAGAATTGATTTGGTTCATTGTGTGCACAAACCAACATCATGAGAATGTCTGAGTAGGTAGGTTTACGCTAGGCATTCTCCTCTCATGCATCCCAAAGTACCGGAACATCGAGAGTCATACCCTACTAGCGCGATCTCTCAAGTGCCCCGAGTCCAAAAAATTGTCAAACTTTGACGGATTGTTTCTTCCAATCCAACACACATATGATCGATTGATTTGAACCCATGGGGTCACGTGAGACTCCTCTACAATGTCTTATCTTGGTTTTTGACGGCTCACAACCATTTTCAATTAGTAGCAATTTTTGCTTGCTGCAAAAACCGTCAATTGCATACAATGCAAAGTTGCAAGATAGGCTACAATTGATTTAGTTCGTCATGTGCACAAACTGATGTCATGAGCATGTCCAGGTGGGTAGGTTTACACTAGGCATTCTCCTCTCATGTATCCCAAAGCACCAGAACGTCGAGAGTCATACCCTACTGGCAGGATCTCTCAAGTGCCCTGAGTCCAAAAAATTGTCAAACTTTGACAGACTGTTTCTTCCAATACAGGACACATATGATCGATTCGTTTGAATCTGTGGGGTCGCATGAGGCTCCTCTATAATGGCCTATCTTGATTTTTGACAATTCAGAGCCATTTTCAATTGGTAGCATTTTTTGCCTGCTACAAAAACCGTCAGTTGCATACAATGCAAAGTTACAAGACAGGCTAGAATTGATTCGGTTTGTCATGTGCACAAATTGACATCACGAGAACATTTGGGTGGGCAGGTTTACACTAGGAAGTCTCCTCTCATGCATCCCAAAGCATTGGAACGTCGAGAGTCATACCCTACCGACGCGATCTATTAAGTGCCCTGAGTCCAAAAAATTGTCAAACTTTGACAGACTGTTTTTTTCAATCTAGGATACATATGATCAATCTGTTTGAACCCGTGGGGTCGCATGAGGCTCCTCTACAATGGAATATCCTATTTTTTGATGAATCAGAGCCATTTTCAATTGGTAGCATTTTTTCGCCTGCTGCAAAAATAGTCAGTTGCATGCAATGTAAAGTTGCAAGATAGGCTAGAATTGTTTCGATTCGTCATGTGCACAAGTCGACGTCACAAGCACATTTGGGTGGGAAGGTTTATGAAAGGCATGCTCCTCTCATGCATCCCAAACCGTCGGAACGTCAAGAGTCATACCCTATCGACATGATGTACAAGTTGCTTGACAACTTTTTTGACAATTTTTTTGACAATAATGATATTTTTTGCTCAAATTGTATCTAGACTCAATCTATGACTCCTATGACCCAATAATGACTTAAATAATTCTCCATGATTATACAAGAATCAATAATTCTCATGATTGACCTTATCACATCACATAAACTCAAAACATAGACACAAAAATTAGTCACAAAATATTGTCACATATTATTAAAAAATTTGCATCTAAATATGGTCAAATCAGCTCTTGGCTATTTGAATATACAAAAAAATGTCTTACAAATCATCTCATGGGCTTTTATACAAAATTTGGCATTACAATATGTGCGATTCAGCTCATCGCCATTTTAATATACAAAATTTGGCATCTAAATATGTTGAAATCAGCTCATTGCCATTTAAATCTACAAAATTATGCCCCTAAACATGTAAAAATTAGCTCATGGGCATTTATATATACAAAAAATGAATATAGAGCAATTTGTTGATGATATATACAAAATTATCAAAATCGTGCTACTATGAACCATATAATTAATTAAGTGAGCCTTCAGGATCAACTCTAAACTGTATTGTGTCAAGTATTGCCTCGTGGTCAGATTCATGAACTTTTCATAAAATCTTGTTATGAGGTCTACCACAATACTTCATCAAATGAATATTTGTTGCAACAACAAGGTTAGAGAAATAAAGAATATGTCTGTGTATTTCAAAGTCCTCGAACAACCAAACATCAAAATTCTTGATAGGGTATCTCCTAAGCCATGTTCCTGTCATGACAACAGACCCTATTGGGTACTCAATACCCTCTCCATCAATGATTGTGGTTGTGAATTTTCTTTTAGGCTCAACACGACACAAATAGTATTCCACTCCTTCTTCATTATTCTCTTCTGCAATAACTGCATACACATGACCTGCATTTTATAAAGTGATAATTAATACTAAAAATAAAGTGTCATGTACAACAAAATGAACCAAAAAGAATAGTAGCAAAAAAATTAACTCAAAAAATCACCTGAATCCACTAGGTTAGATAAATGGTTAAAATCCAGTGATGTCTCCATTTGGCTCAATTGTAGTGCTTTGGGAATTTGATATGTATCAATGGGAACCAAAGGTCTACAAGACTATTTGTCAACCCACTCTTGTGATTCACATTCTTCCCATAAAAAATACATGCATGAAGAGAAAAAACATACCATCTGTCTCGTATAAATTACTAGTGAACTTGCATTTGAACTCATAAATGAGTGCATGTCACTCGATCCTATAACTGTACAATAATCTAGATAGTTTTCAATGTTAGATTCATTGATCAACCAAAAATATCTATAAACCATTGACATACCTAGATTAATTGGACCCATCATAGACTTACACCATCGCACAATTGTTTCTGGATCTATCAACTCAACACCACCTTCATACTAGCTAGGGCTCTTTTTACACATGCTCCTGAACCATCATACTATCCCTTACCATGTCCAACCTCAGTGAAATTCCAAAAATGTTGTACACTGCTTGTCATATGCATCCTTGTCAACCAAGAAAACATCCTTGCATTCTTGAATTGTGTGGTGCAGTTATCTGACCATTTTAAGTGTCGGTTGTATTGTATGTTTCTTTC
The DNA here is from genome assembly GCF_030272615.1 of Cryptomeria japonica. Taxonomy (NCBI): domain Eukaryota; kingdom Viridiplantae; phylum Streptophyta; class Pinopsida; order Cupressales; family Cupressaceae; genus Cryptomeria; species Cryptomeria japonica. The sequence goes on along the minus strand of NC_081409.1, from coordinate 321,613,620 downwards.
TTTTAAATTATGATAGAAAAATTTAAAGCATCCTTGTACAAACTCCGATGAATGAGTATGATCATCACTTATGTAGAAGTGATACTCTCTTACAACCTTTCTATCCTCCTCTATGCTATCATTTGCATGCATGAATGTTATGTGTACAAAAATAAAAACTTGTGTAGAATGATAATACATAGATTGCACTTCATTTTGAGGTTGTAGTGTATAATTTTTAGCAAAATCAATGATAGAGACAATGGTGCGAAGGGGAAATGTGTCCTTACATAACTTGAATTGCTCATCTAACCATCGAGCTCTATGTGTATGCATTATGTACTCATAAACTAGTTTCTCTTGAAACATTTTCATAAATTCAGCTACACATAGATCATTTTTCACTAGCTCACATCTCTTCAAATCTTTTCCATCTTTAACTCCATATGTGACTGTCTTGTATTTTCCAAAAGAAACTAGTTTCCTACAAATTTCATGTGTGCTCTCCAAATGTACACATCTTGGCAAATATTGCAAACCACCATATATAGCACAAAAACCTTCCAAACAAGGCATCTTATAATAAATGCAACCATCATGTCTATTACATAACACACTTGAAATAAATTCTCTTACCGACTTAGGAGGCGCTTGTATATTGTATTCCTGAAAAACATCGTTAGTGTGCCAAGTAGAACAAATATGACGAAAAATATCATAGTGCATGGAAAATTCAATATGTATCCTACAAAAACAAGTGGTGCATACATGATTAATCTTAATATAAAAAGGTTTTATCATTTCAAAAAATCTTTGAGAAATTATTATTTGAGGAAACTTTTGAAAGAATCTTTCATAATTGTTTTTTGAGTCATATCCAAATAGTGTTTGGCATATGGCTCACGATTTGTAGATCCGATTCGCCTTCTAACAACATCTCTTGGTTGGGCGAAACTCTTGTGTTGTCATGCCAAAATTTTTCAATTAATGTTCTTAGTGCATCAACAACAACCTTGTCTTTGCGTGGTAGTCTACTCGAGAATGCCCAAAGAGAATTATTGTTAGGTTCCTCTATTTTTTCTTGCCTCTGTAATGCTTTACTTATTGTTGTTCTACTAACGTTTAATGACTTAATTGTTTTTCTTATCAAATGATCTTTTTTTATTTTCTTGCTCATTATGGTTGATGTAATGACACGTCGAGTAGCATTAGAATCTTTAGTACGTGATTTTGAACCAATAGCTTGATATGCATCAAATAGATTTCTAACAATAATTCTTTCACTGCTACTTTCAGATGATCTTAGGCCTAGAATTTTCATTCTCTCTCTAAAATTCAAATTTTTAATCATTTGAACAATTAATTGACATCTTGTAGTTTGATTTAAGTTTTCGAATAGTTTTTCCATATTCTTTTAACCATTCTCTTACAAGTGTGTTCATTCATTTTATCGGACATTGGCTTCAATATATTCTCATCAATGTCAATTAGATACTTTGGTTTCCTATGAATGATTCTAGTAGGTGCTAACATCAGTGCATTGTGTACATTCAATTCATCAAATAGAGAAGGTGTATGTTCATCATTTAATTGATTATTCAATGTGGTATCTTCTTCAATTGTATTAGGTTCATACGGTAAATCAAATGTCTCTTCTTCAATTGCATTAGGTGCATTATGTTCGTTTAGTAAATCGAATTGAGATGTTGAGGATGGCATACCTTCTTATATCATTGTTCTTATGTGACGTAATTACACTGCCTTTGTCTTTCCTTTTCAGCCTCTCGTTGTTCCATTGTTCTTCGCTTGTTCTTTCCCATGGTTGATATCGGTTGTCCTAAATAGAATCATATTACATATATATGTAAACACAAGTTCATAAACAAACAAATAACCACAAATATGCATCTTATCATTATTTTTTGAATAAAAAATATTAAACAATCACAATAATATTGACAAAACTAATAAGAACAACAATTCAATCATTTGAAATCATGCAAAAACAAAAAAATCACTTACTTCTATGTATAAAACAGTGATAAAAGTGTAGACATAGTTGCAGTGGGGCCTTCAACAACCTCAAAAACTTCTTTTGAGGCCGTTGAGGCTCTTGGGAAAATAAAACTATGTCTAAGTATCGCATACGCGCTGTTAGTCCCCTAAAATGTTGGCAAGCCCAACGGTATTTTTTTTCACCTTGTACTAATAATTAGCACGTACGCGCTCCTATGCCTTAAAAATGTTATGGCATGGAAACGAACTAATAGGCTCAGTACCCTGTACGCACTCATATGCCTTAAAAATGTTATGGCATGGCAACGAACTAATAGGCTCAGTACCCTGTACGCACTCATATGCCTTAAAAATGTTATGGAAGGGGAGTAAACTAATAGGCTTAGTACCCCGTACGCCGCTATTTGTAGTAAAGAAAATGTGAAAGAAAAGGGAGGGAGGGAGAGAGGGAGGGAGAGAGGGAGAGAGAGAGGGAGAGGGAGAGGGGGGAGAAGGGGGGAGGGAGGGAGAAGGAGGGGAGAGGGAGGGAGGGAGAGAAGAAGGGGTATGGAGGAAGGTAGAAGGGGGGAGAGAGAGAGAGGTAGAGGGAGGCAGAGAGAGAGGGGAGGGAGAGAGAAATAGGAGAGAGAGAGAGAGAGAGAGAGAGAGAGAGAGAAGAGAGGAGAGAGAGAGAGGAGAGAGAGAGAGAGAGAGAGAGAGAGAGAGAGAGAGAGAGAGGAAGAGAGAGAGAGAGAGAGAGAGAGAGAGAGGATGGGGTATGGAGGAAGGGAGAAGGGGAGAGAGGGAGAGAAGAAGGGGTATGGAGGAAGGGAGAAGGGGAGAGAGGGAGAGAGGGAGAGAAGGGGGAGGGAGAGAGGAGGGGGGAGGGAGAGAGGGAGGGAGAGAAGAAGGGTTATCAAGGAAGGGAGGGAGGGAGGGAGAGAGAGAGAGAGAGAGAAGGAGGGGTATGTAAGAAGGAAGAAGGGGAAAGAGGGAGAGAGAGGTAGAGAGAGAGAGAGAGAGAAGGAGAGAGAAGAGAGAGAGAGAGAGAGAGAGAGAGAGAGAGAGAGAGAGAGAGAGAGAGAGAGAGAGAGAGGGTATGGAGGAAGGGAGAAGGGGAGAGAATCAAGTATCTCTCTCTCTCTCTCTCCCCCATTCTTTATCTCTAAAGTCTCTCCCTCTCATCCTCTATCTCTCTATCTCAGTCTCCCCTTCTCTCAGGTGTATCTCTCTCTCATTCTTTCCCTCTCCCCCCTCCCTCCCTCCCTTTCTCATTACCTCTCTTTCTCACTCTCTCCCTCTCTTTGCACCTCTCTCTCTCTAGTCTCTTGTACTCTCCTTCCATCCCTTCCCCCCTCTCACCCAGACTCTCTATCTCTCACCCTCTCTTTCTCTCTCTCTCTCTCACCTTCCCTCCCTCCATATCTTAGGTCTTTCTTTCTCTCCCAATCCCTTTATCCACCTTTTAGATCTCTCTCTCTCTCTCTCTCTCTCTCTCTCTCTTTGAGTCACCTTCTCTGTGTCGCTCTTTATCTCTATCTCTCCCTCTATTTCCCTCTCTCTCTCTCTCCATCTCTCTCTCTCTCTCCCCCTCCCTTTCCCTTTCTCTATCTCTATCTCTCCCTCTATCTCTATCTCCATCTCTCTTTCTCTCATTTATCTCTTGTCTCTCCCTCTCAGTCTCTATCTATCTATCTCACTCTCCTCCTCTCTTAGGTGTATATATCTCCAATTCCCTCCCCCTCTCTCCCTCTCTAGGGTCATATGGTATTATTAGGGGTCATATGGTATCCTAAGGATCCATGCATGTGTCCTAAGGGGTCATAGGACACCATATGACCCATAACGACACATAAGAGGTCATATGGAGTCCTAAGGGGTCATAGGACACCATATGACCCCTTAGCACACCATATGACCCATAATAACACTAAATAATGTCCTAAGGGGTCATAGAACACTATATGACCTCTTAGGACACCATACGACCCATAACGACACCATATGGAGTCCTAAGGGGTTGTAGGAGACCATATGACTCCTTAGGACACCATATGATCCCTAAAAACACCATATGGTGTCCTAAGGGGTCATAAGGTGTCGTAGGGGTCATAGGATACCATAAGATACACAATGACACTATATGGTGTCCTAAGGGGTCATAGGACACCATATGACCCTTAGAACACAATATGACCCCTAACAACATCTAAGGGGTCATAGGGTGTCCTAAGGGGTCATATGACACTATATGATCCCTTAGCACACCATAGGACCTATAACGACACTAGATAGTATCCTAAGGGGTCCTAGAACACCATATGACCCTTTAGGACACCATATGGTGTTTTTATGGGCCGTATGGTGTCCTGAGGGGTCATATGGCATCCTATGACCCCTTAGGACACCATATGGTGTTGTTATGAGTCGTATGGTGTTTTAAGGGGTCATATGGTGTCCTAAAGGGTCATAGGACACCATATTTTTGGAATCAATGATAGTCCCAAAGACACTGAGAGGGGGGGTGAATCAGTGTCTAACCGGTTAGCAGAATATTTAAACTTATTTAGAGTTTTGTATCCCAAAATAGTGTACTGATAAATAAGAATTAATGCAGTAAATAAGAATAACAGAGACAACATAGAGAACACACCATAACACAAGATATTTAACAAGGAAGCTCGGTGTGGGAAAAACCTCGGTGGGATTTGTGACCCACAATATTCACTCACTGGCCAATGAATAAATATTACTTACAATGAGGGGCCTGCACATGCAAGAAGGCTAGCAGCCTAGAGCTCACTACTCAATTACAAAACATAAGTCTCACTGACTTACAAGTGGATTATCAAAATCCAATACAATGTACTGCTTCAGATCAACATCAACTATGCCAGGGTCAGTACCTGTTTAAGCTCAGTCTATTACCAAAACCTTCGCTGTTAACTATATCACCTTATACAAAATTCTCATCTATACAATATCTTCTTATCTATCCTCTATGCAAATGACATATAAGATTTCACACATATATATGAGTCTTTTATAATATGCCATGTTGGCTTTTACAAAATATAATTACAATATAAAACAATAAACAAAGTTTATTCCATGTCGGCTTGAGTGCCAGTATGCATTATTGCCACTGTCGGTGAAGTGCCTGCCGATGTATGTAGAAGTCTATTGCCGGTACCGGTAACTTCTGGTGGGTAGCCAGATGATTTCTAGTTGGTTTCCAGTTGGTTGCCATTAATGACAACATCAACTATTCTCATAAGAGTGTAGAATGCCAACAATCTCCCCCTTTGGCATTGATGGCAACACTCATGAGAAAAATCCAAAAAACTGTTCCAAAAACTGAAGTCCAAAAAGTTTCCAAAAAGATGTGCTCCCCTTGAGAAAATGATCTCCTCTGAATAAGCATTTTTCTCTCCACTACTTCCCCTTTGACATCAATGACAAAGGTTGTCAAAAATTGTCAAATGAGTGCAAAAATTTCATCTCAAAGTCTGTAACCGGTTGGTTACAATTTGAAAGATATCTGCTAAAACCAAATTTAGACTTTGCATAAACCTTTTGCTGTCATTCAAGGTTGCCTCAGTCTGTTGGATCGTGCCAGTGAGATGATGCATGTGATCTTCCGGTGATCGTTCTCCCTGAAGTAATACCTTAGTTATTTCAATTCTCTAGGAAATAAGATTTTCTAGCTTATAAGGACCAAGTTTATCCTTAAGCTCTCTGGCATTAGACCTTATCCTTGTCTTTTCTTTCTCAAGTTTCTCTATTTTTTCCTCAAAACCTACCATCTCTTGCTCAAAAAATGATATGTGACCAAATGAACCTATTATGTTATCAACTATGTCATCAATTTCTTTCTGTATTTTTCTGATCTCCTTGTTTATGTCTTATGTCAGAAGGTGAGGTTTGCATGTTTTCCTGTATAGCTCTTTGTACTCCAAAATAGTAGAGTTCAGTGCCGGTAATAATGTATTCAGATGTTCAGTGCACTTCTTTATGGTGTCATCAAAAAATTTGTTCTTCTCTTTCTCAACTCTCTCTTTTATTGTATCCTCATTCACTTTATCAACCGTTATTACATTGTCAGCAATAAATCTGGACAATATGTCCAATTTAATTAAAGAATCCTTAATATGATCTATGTTACATTTTGGTGCAATCAATTTAAGAATTGGTACAATGTTATCAATTGCCTTGTAGGCCAAAGCATTGCAATCCGTTATCTTTTTGGTTGAATCCAAAAGTACCTCTGTAACATTGGTAGGTCTAAATTCACTTGTTGATGTGCCAAATGTCTGACCAATTGCCTTAATTACCTCTATGCTTCCATCAGTTGTAACCATTTTTCTTGTGTTTACATCCAGTAGATCAGTCTATGTTTGCATCTCAACTAGCAAGGGTTTCTCAGACTAATTTGATGTCACAGTGATTGCCGGTTTCTCTGCCTCAGCATGTACCTCTACCTCAGTGTGTACCTCTGCCTCAGTATGTACTTTTGTCTGTATCTTAGTCTCTGGTGGCCCTATTCTAGCATCTATTCCATCAGTAGGTTTCTCTGTTTCTAATGGTTGCTCTGTTTGGGTTGGGATCTCAACCTCAACAGTTTCTATCGGTTTCTTAGCCATGTTGCCACTATCAACATTGTCTTCCTTAACCTCTGCACTGTCCTTATCTACAACATATTCACTTCCTAAGTATCCACATTCATGGTGAAGAGTGTCTTAGATTCAGGGTTTGTGTCATCATGTGTAATACCTTCAGTGTCAATAACTGGTGGATCATCTGTATGTATCGGTGCAGTATCCAAAGGTGATGACAAATTTTTCAGTGATCTTGATGTTTGGAATACCACCAATTTTACCTTTGCCCTTGTCCTTATCCTTCTGATATACTTTAAATGTCTTCTTTGGTCGGTTCATTTCCTCTTGTTTTTCCTTCTCCGCAAAAAATATATCCCAGTTATCAACAGTTTCATCTGCAGTCTCTTTTACTCTTCTTGCCATTAAACTTACTTGCCGGTGTCCATTGGCAAAAATAGATTGGTTAGCTTCAGAAATTAACTCATCAATTTCCTCTTTTGAATTTATAGGATGTACAACTAGAAGTTTTTCAACTTTCAATTTCTTATCTAATTCAATCTCCTATACAAATCATTGGGTAAGTCATACACAACTTCAATTAAAACCTTTTTGTATATGTCCAGATGTAAAATTATACCGTTTTCAATGCTTTCCCTGTCAGAATCATTAAATGTGTTATACAATTGGTGTACATTGGCCAAATTTCCATCATCAGTATCTCATTCAATAAGTCATTCAAAGAAGGGGTAACAGGTTGTTGTTTCTTCTTTGGTGTTAGTTTCTTTGGTGGTCCCCTTAATGCTTGTTGTTTCTTCCTCAAAGTTCTTGTTCTCTTAGGTGAAGGAGAGGGTATTGGTGAAGGTTTTCTCTTCCTCCTTTCAACTCTTTTAAACTCTGCTGCCTTGTCACTGTTGGTTCCAGAAGATGTGCCAACTGGTGAAATGTGTGCCTTCGGTTGCAGTCCTTCAAGTTCACTAGCCAATAGGCCACTGATGTTCATTACATTTTCCTTGATTTCTTTCACTTTCTTAGAAGCATCTCTAATAAATTTTTCTCTTTTCTTCCTTTGCTTCAATGTTTTTACATCACTTTCAATAGTCTCAACACTACCGAAAACTTGTTGTGATGGTTCTCTCAGTGCATCTAGTAAAGCCTTATCATATGTCTCAAGAATGTTAAGATCTACCTCATATCCCATTTCCATCACCCATACAGTCCAAGCGAGTACAACTTCCATCCATGTCTAATCTTTCTTGATAACAAAGCAAATTTCTTTGTTATATTTGTCCACTACACTTTGTGGTAGCCTTTCTCTAGTTTTCATTTTATCTTGGAAGGTTTTTAAGTATTCAGTTATGTTATTGTCCTTTGCAGTTCCCATGCTGGTAAAAGCTTCCTGTAATTGTTTTCCTACCGGTATGTCATATCCAAAGTCTTTAGGTCCTGTATTGGGGATTTCCTTACTGAAATACAACATTAAACATACAAAAAGATTTCCAAAGCGGAATATCCCTTTCTTATCTCCTTTAATCTTTTTCAAATTGTCAATGAGTTCATCTTTCAGCCATTCACACACATCTAACATTGCATTGTTGTTAACCATCTCATAGGCACTGCTAATACAAAGACTAGAAACTGAATTTAGCCTGTTTGCATGTGTAGTCTTGTATCCTAACACCATACTTACAAATCTTACATTGATGTCTTTGATATCATTCACTCTCAATGATCTATTGTTAGATGTTGCTCCTGTTAGGGTCATCACTTTGTTGTTAGGAATCTTCTTTGTTTTATTAGGCCTGCTGCTAGTTGAGGGTAAACCAGTTACTGCCCTAATTGCTTGCCGGGTTATTTTGCAGACAAAATCCAACCATAAGAATTCTCCATGTGCTCTACTCAAAACAATTCTTACTACTTCCTCTGGAAATTGGGGAATGTTCAATATCTCCACAAAACCTAGAGTTTCTACAATCTTGTGTTTGGGTTTGACATCATTTTCATCACAAATCACTTTAGTAAACATTTTCATCAATTCTTCGGAACCTAGTTCTTTTATATTGCAATGTATATAAAGCCTAGGGTCTTCTACAAAAACTTCACCTTTAGGAATTTTTGAAAATGCCCCTATAGAGTCGTCTTGCTTAGCTACTATGGGAATTATCTTGGCCTAGGATGTTTCACATTTTCCATAATAGTAGGGTTCTGAATAAACTCAGAAGCAGAAGAAGAAGCCATTGAAAAATACCTTTAGCTGCCTGAAAATATTTTGAATGCCTGAAGAAATCACTCTGCACCTTTGCCTTGAATGCCTTCACTCATTTTCGCGCTCTCTTCTAATTTGAATGCTCGGTGAATCAGAAATGAGGAAAATTAGTTGATTTATAATGACATTTCTCTCACCAACCGCATTAAATGCTCATCGGTTAAGTGAAAACTTAACACATCTGCCAGTAAGGAAGAAATTTATCTTCTCACCATCAACCAAGGGTAATTTGCATGATTTTCAACTTACTATAATACCCCCAAAGGGTTACTTCTTAGTTGGATGAAGAATCTCCTACTGGTGGAGGATTACTCTGTTCTACCAGTATAGAGATAGTTTCATCAACATTATGATCTCTCTTCCTAATCCATTGCTTTGAAAATTTTTGCTTTACCTCTTCTACCTTTTCTTTTCCTTTCAAACTGGATCCTTTATTGTTTGCCGGTGAAGTCTTGCTTCTACAAAATTTAGCAATACGTCCAATTTTGTTACAAGCATAACAAGTCACATTATTCCTCAGAATAAATTTTCCATATCCTATGCCGGTTTGCATTCTGCATTGATTAGATAGGTGTCGATATAGAATTTTACTTTCATGCTGTAGTTTTTTGAATTATGACCAACTTTGTTGCATTTGGAACATTGACTAGTGGCTACATTAATATTCTGATTGTTTTTAAATCTACATTGATTTTCTCTATGAACATATTTGTTGCAATTGAAACATTTTCCATTAAACTTATAAGCATTAGGTTGTCTTACCGGTTTGTTCTGATCTAGATTGTTTGCAGTACTAGAACTTTCTCCAACTTCAAATCCAAGTCCATTAGTATCTCCATTAGGTTTTTGACTTTTCAGCATGTCATCAAGCTCCTCTGAACTTTTCTTGAATTTCTCTTTGTGTTGATTTGTAGTAGCCAACTCATTTTCCAGAATTCCCTTTTGTCTCATAAGCTTAGTTTTATCATCTTGCATGTGACTCAGATCTGTCTTTAACATATCATTTTCATGACTAAGTCTTAGATTTTCATTTCCAGCATCATTGAGTCTTCTAGTCAAGTCTTCTTCATTCTTTTTCCCATCTTCAATGTCTTTACATAACCTCATAGTCATATCTTGCATTTCATTCTTCATATTACTGTTTTCCTGTCTCAACTTGTTCACAAGTTCATTAAGAGTTTCTTTTTCCTCATCATCTTTCTACATCTTCTCATGAAGTTCTTTTTCTTTTATTTTGTGCTATATCAAGGTTCTCCTAAAGTCCTTTAATGAATTCCTGTGCAGTCCTTAGATCATCTTCAAGTTTGATATTCTTCAATTTCTCTACATCATAATCTACAAGAGCTCCTTCCAATTGTTTTCTTAAGTTCTCCATCTGTACCAGTATCAAAATCTTCCTCAAACTGTTAGGCTTTTGAAAATAGAGGACTAGGCTCTGATACCAATTGTTAGAATCAATGACAGTCCCAAAGACACTGAGAGGGGGGGGGGGGTGGTGAATTAGTGTCTAACCGGTTAGCAGAATATTTAAACTTATTTAGAGCTTTGTATCCCAAAACAGTGTACTGGTAAATAAGAATTATTGCAGTAAATAAGAATAATAGAGACAACATAGAGAACACACCATAACACAAGATATTTAACGAGGAAAATCGGTGTGGGAAAAACCTCAATGGGATTTGTGACCCACAATATTCACTCACTGGCCAATGAATAAATATTACTTACAATGAGGGGCCTGCACATGCAAGAAGGCTAGTAGCCTAGAGCTCACTGCTCAATTACAAAATAGAAGTCTCACTGACTTACAAGTGGATTATCAAAATCCAATACAATGTACTGCTTCAGATCGACATCAACTATGCCAGATTCAGTACTGGTTTAAGCTCAGTCTATTACCAAAACCTTCACTGTCAACTATATCACCTTATACAAAAATCTCATCTATATTATATCTTCTTATCTATCCTCTATGCAAATGACCTATAAGATCTCACACATATATATGAGTCTTTTACAATGCCATGTCAGCTTTTACAAAAGATAATTACAATATAAAACAATAAACAAATTTCATTCCATGTCGACTTGAGTGCCAGTATGCATTATTGCCGCTACCGGTGAAGTGCCT